>NC_064817.1:3269974-3275756 GCF_023721935.1 Panthera uncia
TCAACACCATCATCACTATCACCACCACAATCATCATCATCCCCACAAATACCACAACCATCATCACCACCATCACCACCACCATCATACCCATCGTCATCAACACCATCCCCATCATCACCACCATCATCATCATCACCACCACCACAGCCACCACCATCACCACTGTCATCAAAATCATCACCGTCGCCATCATTATCATCATCCTCACGGTCATTATCACCTCCATCATAATCACTACCCTCATCATCTTCATTTCCATCATCACTATCACCACTACCATCAAAATCATCGTCTATTCCTACTACTACGGCTGTAGCTGTTGCTAGTATTACTATCTATAGTAATTCATTTATGAGGTGGCTATGTCCTCGGGCCACGGTTCTGTCCGTGGTTTGTTTAAAATTACATTTTAAGGATCTATACGTAACAACCCCTTATTGTGTGTCCCTTGGCTGCCTGCAGATACATTTTGCAACCAGTTGCCCTTGGAAGTCACTCCACAAATTGACCCTGGTCTAAACTATATGAGCCACGGTTTCTTTAATGGGTTTCATTATTTTTTTTCCTAATGGCAGAAAGGACTATTTCTTTATATTTGGTTTAACAATGCTTCAGGCCCATTTTTCTGAGGTCCTATTTATGACTATTTATTGTATCATGAATCTCATCATTACCCATCATGGAAAGAGTCCTATAAATATGACAATAGTTAATACACACATATGTATGTTTGTTATGACTATTGTATGACAAAATCTCTGTCTATCATATGTGATGTTATTGTATGACTATTATATGACAAAATATTTGTTGGTGTCACCTTCACAGTCATTAAAATTCAAATTCTTAGGGCCCATCCCCAGAACTGATGAGTCAGGAGGAGCCTGGGTGGTGGCTAGGAGTCTGCATATGAAAAAGTTCCTGGTCAGTTTGAGAACAACTGTGCTATGTCCTTGGAAGTCTGGACTAGGCCATTATATGTATTAACTACAAGATTCCCAATGACTTCATGAAGGTAGCCCTTTACATCAAGGGTCAGCAACCTTTTTCTATAAAGGGCAAAATAGAGGGGGTGCCTGGGTGGCTCAGTCCGTTGAGCATCAGACTTCAGCTCAGGTCATGATCTCACGGTTTGTGAGTTCAAGTCCTGCGTCGGGCTCTGTGCTGACTGCTTGGAGCCTGGAACCTGCTTCAGACTCTGTGTCTCCCTCTCTCTCTCTCTCTGCCCCTAACCTGCTCACGCTCTGTCTTACTCTGTCTCTCAAAAATAAATACACATTAAAAAAAAATTTTAAGGGCAAAACAGTAAGTATTTTGGACTTTGTGAGCTATATGCCCTCTTTTGTAGCTATTTGACTCAGCCATTGTACCAAGAAAGCAGCCACAGGAAATAGGCAAATAAATGGGTAGGGTTGGGTTCCATTAACCTTTTTTGCAAAAACAGGCAGCATCATGATGGATTCTGCCTATGAGTCATACTGTCCCCTCTTGTTTCACATCTTTAAATGGAAGTGAGGCCCTGTTTTAGTTGAACATTTGTCCTTATTGGGTATTTCAATCTTCATAAGATCACATCTATCAATAGTCTCTGTAGGTCAGACAATGATGAGAGCACACTGTCTTGCAATTAACTGACCACAACAGTGACTTCAAATTCACTCTCTCGGTCTCTTAAACCACGCTCAGCCAAAAGAATCAATATTGACATCAGCTTACAGGCTCCATTCCTGACCACGGTGACCCCTCTGCCTGAAATCCCCCTCACCCACCAATCTGGTCAACTGTTGTCTTTCATAGTTTGCCTCGGTATATCCTGACCTCTCAGTCCAGAAACATGCTCCTCCCAGATGTTCCCATACCTCCCCAACTTGTCCCATCATGGTGCTGATTATACTAAGTGGTAACTCTGGCTAACTGTCCGCCTTCCCCTGTGTGATCTGCAGGGGAAAGGATGGCACCCTTTTGGCAAAGTGGCCAGACAACTGTAACATGCTCAGTAAGTATTCGTTGAATAAATAAATTTATCAATTGCCATTTGTGCTAATGTCAGGAGCATATGCACGAGGAAGTGTTAAGAAACCAAAGAAATACAATGAAATGAGGGTACTGGTGGCACCTACTTGGATTTAGAAAGCTGCATAAGAACTGAAGACCAGGTTTTACTACCATCCTGAGAACCCGCCTACCTCAAACTCTCAGAGAAGCCCAGTGAGCAGAGGAAGCAGCTGAGGATGATGCCCTGTGCTTCCTGCAGAATTCCCTGGATGCCATCTTGTCAGCCATTTGTTCAGTGCCCGACAATGCAACTCTTACCAATCCCTTCCACCTACTAAAGGCTTAGTCTGAAATTTGTTCAAATTCAATTTCGTTTCTCCTAGATCAACTCTCTAAATTGGGTAATCCTTCAGCAAACCCAGCCCTTTAGCTGGAATGCTTAGAAGAAACAGACACAGTAGGTTACGCCCTGTCCTAAGGAGCTTGGCCCATTTCAGGGCAATTTTTCCACCTGGAGTCATAGCTCGTGCTAGCCCTGCTTCGCCACCCAAGGCCAACCTCCAGAGCCAGACATCCGTCCAGAGCACAGTACCCCAATGTGGTTTCGCCTCAGTGTTGTCCAAATACAAATTTCCTCACGTTTCAGAGTTGGCCTGTGACCCATGCTGAACCAGTGGCATCGTCCCCAGGCCAATGTACTTCTCGAAACTCAAGGGTGATATCACAGGGAAATGCTGGTGACCGTTTTTTACCTCCACATGGAGACAGCCTCACAGAGAGACAGAAGAAATCCAAGGATAAACCAAAAGTGCCAGGTTAGTAACGGCGATGATTCAGATCCAGAGCCACATGGCTTAAAAAGAATGAACTGCCCAAGTGTTCTGCAGGACAGATGTCTGAAATTATGGAGTCAGCAGCGCTGGTTACTTCTCTAGGGTCTGGGGGAGAACAATGTCACTCTCTCTCAGTTCTCAGTTTCCGGTGCTTTCTAGCAATCTTTGGTGTTTTCTGTCTTGTGGATCCACTACTCATATCTCTGCCTCCACCTTCTTATGGCATTTTCTCCATGTAGATCTGTCTTTTTCCATGTGTCTTCTATTGTAAGGACACCAGTCATAATGGATTTAGGGTTCTTCCTAATATAGCATGACCTCATCTTACCTTGATTACATCTACAAAAGCCCTCCTTTCAAAGAAGCGGACATTCACTAATCAGGGATTACAACTTCCATATTATCTTTCTGGGGGGACACAATTCAACCCATAACACGGGTCAACTCAAAAACCCAATGACAAGAGAAAAGTCTGAAGGACTAAGAGCCATGCTATGATCTGTAAACGTCTTTTAAAAGATTCCAACTGACGGGGCGCCTGGAAGGCTCAGTCAGTTAAGTGTCTGACTTTGGCTTGGGTCACGATCTCATGGTTTGCGAGTTCGAGCCCCGCGTCGGGCTCTGTGCTGACAGCTCAGAGCCTGGAGCCTGCTTCGGGTTCTGTGTCTCCCTCTCTCTCTGTCCCTAACCCATTCGCATTCTGTCTCTGTACCTCACAAAAAAATAAATAAACACACATCAAAAAAATTTTTTTAACGATTCCAACCGATAGTCTGTGGCCTTAGGATAACAATTTCAAATCTCACAGACCCTTAATTCCTCTCAGGCTAGGACCTCATAACTTCTAACCTGATGATTTCTGGCATCTCAATTATTCTTTTTTTAATGTGTGTTTATTTATTTTGGGAGAGAGCATGAGTGAGAGTGGGCGAGGGGCAGGGAGAGAGGGAGAGAGAGAGAACCCCAAGCAGAGTCTGCAGTGTTAGCACAGAGCCCGACATGGGGCTCGAACCCATGAACTCTGAGATCGTGACCTGAGCCAAAATCAAGAGTTGAAAGCTCACCCTAATGAGCCACCCAGGCGCCCCTCAACTCAATTACTCTAGCCTGTGACCATTACTGAATATCCTGGAAATGAGCCCATCACCATTAAGTCAAGTCACAGTCAACTGTATTTAAAAACAGACAACGCCCTGCTTCCTCAAAACTACAAAGCAATTAGCTTCTTGGCTGTTCTTTCGCAATTTTATGCCGTCTTCCCTTGTAACACCTCTGGGGCTTGGTATTTCAGGGAAATGTGCAGCACACAGGCTTTGGCCCAGCTGCAACTGGGAAAGATAATGCAGTCAACATCCTACAGGGATATCCAAGCCTCAGCCGCAAATTACTTTGTCCCGGTGTGTGCGCACACAATTTATCATGGGAAGCAGAGGGATCCTGTTTTCCATTACTTTCTAAATCATGTCGTAAAATAGGATGCTACTTCTTTAAAAAATTATGAGAACATGTGACTTTCAGGCACGATGTAAGTAAGCCAAGAGCTTCATGCATTCGCTAATGAAAAAAACCTAAGGTCAACTCCAGGCTTGTTTAGAACATACATTGTGATGGAGAATAAATCATCAGAGGTGCCTGGGTAGCTCAGTCGGTTGGCATCCAACTTCAGATCAGGTCATGATATCACGGTTCCTGGGTTTGATCCCCGCGTCAGGTTCTGTGCTGACAGCTCAGAGCCTGGAGCCTGCTTCGGATTCTGTGTCTCTCTTTCTCTCTGCCCCCTCCCTTGCTCATGCTCTGTCTCTGTCTCTCAAATAACAAATAAACATTGAAAAAATTTAAAAAATTAAAAAGAAGTCAGTTGAGCATCTACTGATTTTGGCTCAGGTCATGATCTCACAGTTAGTGGGTTCGAGCCCCGCATCCCGCTCTGTGCGGGCAGCTCAGATCCTGCTTGGGATTCTCTCTCTCCTGTCTCTCTGTCTCTCTCCTGCTTCCTCTCTCTCAAAATAAATAGATAAAGTTAAAATAAAAAGAATAAATCATCTTGGGGAGTCTTTGCACTGCTAGGTAGGAGGTTGGGTCAGTCTCATAGCCACGTGCTGGAGAAAGCTAAACCTGCTGAGGAGACTTACAAAACTCTACACAGGAAAGGGCATAATACCTTGTCTTCAAAGATTTTCCAAGCAACAGAGTGAGCAAAAGAAGCATCCAAAATTGCCCCGGCTGTGTTGGTAGAAAGTTCACAGGAATAGATCACCAGCACTTTGTCTAACAACAAAGTCAACTCTCTTAACGGAGCTGCAAAAGTCTTTCATGGCCAGGTCCAAAAAAGGCTGAGTGGCCAAGTGTTCCCCATTCACTCATTCATGTGACCGATGTCCTCCTGCCTAGAAAAGGTTTATGGCGAATGCGGTGCATATGCATTTGTTATATGTTGCCTGCCTCTCAGCACTCGCTTCATAAGAGAAGGGGCTTGGTTTTGTTCACTATTCTTTTTGTGAGTCTCAGCCCCTGGTCGCCTGGGTGTTGTTCCTTCTCTGCCTCTCTCCCCTTGGTGTACGCTCTGTACAGACGCTGGCCAAGAGGCAATGCCCAGAGCATGGTGGATGCCCAGAAACGGTTGGAGAAGGAACAAATGAAAGAATAATCTCAAAACAAGTTTTAGAGTCCATCGGCGGTGTAGACTTGTAAAATAACCACAACTCTAAGGACACGGCAGATGTTACAACTGGGCACAGGGCTTCAGTGAGTAAAGAACAGGCAAATATGGCACTAAGGAAGACGGAGGATGCAATGAGCCCTCGAGAGGAGGTCTTTGTAATTCCGTGATGGACGCCCATCTTGGTGCCATCGTGCACTCCAGGGAAAATTGGACCATGATACCCAATACACCCAAATCCCTTGATGGGAAACTTGGACCATGATACCCTATATACCAAGATCCCTTGATG
>NC_064817.1:3275766-3295855 GCF_023721935.1 Panthera uncia
AACATACCAAGATCTCTTCGTGGGAAACTTGGACCATGATACTCAACCGTCCAAGATCCCTTCATGGGAAACTTGGACCATGATATCCTATATACCAAGATCCCTTGATGGGAAACTTGGACCGTGATACTCAATACAGCAAAACCCCCTGATGGGAAACCTTGACCATGATACTCAACGCACCAAAATCTCTTGATGAAATGCAAGCAACTTGTAAAATGTACTACAGTGGAATTTGATCTCATTATTAGTTGATTTGAGCTCAACAGGAAAGATCTAATCTAAGTTGATAGATTTTAAACATTTAAATTTTCTTAGGGAGAATGCAGTTTGCTCTCTGTGCTGTGCTACTATTTTTGAATCTAAGCTATTCTTAAACACGCAAAAACTAATGTGATAACTTTATTTCATAGACTCTGGGTAGCTACATTACAAAATATAGCGATGAGGGCACCTGGGTGGCTCAGTCAATTAAGCGTCTGACATCAGCTCAGGTCATGATCTCACAGTTCGTGAGTTCGAGCCCTGAATCGGGCTCTGTGCTGACACCTTAGAGCCTGGAGCCTGCTTCGAATTCTGTGTCTCCCTCTCTCTCTGTTCCTCCCCCACTCACGCTCTGTCTCTTTCTCTCTCCAAAAATAAATAAAAACATTTAAAATTTTTTTAAAAAAATAAAAATAAAATAAAATATAGTGATGAAAGTAATTCAGTAGATTGAAGAATTGGGAAGGAGGCAGAAATCTTTTAATAAATGATATATATATCTTTAATTTCAGGTGAGAAAAGTACATTTGAACTTGGTAAGAATGGAACTTTACGTTCTCTGATTTAACGTTACTGCCTAGTGGTGCTGAGAAGAAAAATGCGCATTGGAATTCCTGGGGATGGAGTCCCAGTAATGAATCCTCTGACGTCAAAAATGTAACAGTGCAAAAAACACCCAGGTGAGCGCTTTGCATGCAAGATTATACCATCAGTGCACTGTCCTATCATTTTGTGAGGTTTTATCTCTCCCTCCTCCCCATTTTTGCACTTTTTATGTCTTAGCCTATCTAGAGAAGCGATAAATGAGGAGCTTATTTGGAGGAGTTCAGAAATCCCTTCCTCACTGCAGAACATACGCGTATATGCCTTGTGTATCATGTCAGGATTGGTGGAAAACGTTCCCTTGTGGATCCGCAACGGAAAACATCAACTTACAGACTGCCCTCCTTTTATTTTTTTTTCTTGAGATCCTAACAACTCCCTGAATTCTTCTGCCCACTGAACCCTTTCTGAAACTTGAGTTTTGTTACAGTTCATTCATTTTCAAAGCAAAGAGCTTATATTTTCTTCTATCACCATTTGGACTGGTCCAATGCCTTGTGTACGCTAAGTGCAAATGGTCATTTTTTTAAATCGGTAATTTTTGAATGAATCAGCTAAAAGGGCTTTAAAGGAACAAACGAGAAGAAAAGAGATACAGAATCAAAGTTGGGATGAGGAGATTCATAGATTGACTGGCTTGAGTTGGAAATAAGTCAACTCGTAGCAGGTGAGTTGGATGTTAAGTGAATACTGGACTTCACTTGTGGATGGAGGGATGAGTAAGTCCCCAAAGACATGATGCAGAATGTGGCTGAAGGCATCAGTTTAAGGAAGAAGGAGAGTTTACAAACTTTCTCCTATCTTGTGGAAATGCACCACAAAACTCCCTTGCTGAAGAGTCAGTCCCTCCTCTGTTCCTCCCTTTCTGCTGGGAACACCCTCTCCCCACAGAGCAAATGAGTATGTGCTCACAGCAGACAAGAGAGTGTTTTGCTTAAAGGGGACATCAGAGTGCTTGCATATTCGGAGAGGAAGGGACCGTATAGTGTTAGTATGTTCCAATGTCCAACTGGGCATTCTCAGAAATCGTAACACATTTGATCTTCATTGGACAGTGGATATCGCGCTTGAGTGGACACCTTTCACACACACACACACACACACACACACACACACGTTCACTTTCCAAAGTAATCAGATATGTGAAATCTAACAGGGAAATGTTTTTCACTTAAAAAAAAATCTGTGGGGTGCCTGGGTGGCTCAGTCGGTTGAGCATCCGACTTCAACTCAGGTCATGATCTCAGGTTCGTGTGTTCGAGCCCCGTGTCAGGCTCTGTGCTGACAGCTCAGAGCCTGAAGCCTGCTTCAGATTCTATGTTTCCATCTTTCTGTGCCTCTCCCCCACTCACGCTCTCTCTCTCTCTCTCTCAAAAATAAACAAACAAAACGTTAAGAAAAATCTGTTTCTCGTTTGTAGAAACCTATTTCTCTGAACCCAAATATAGAGTATCTGATTGGATCAGTAAAATAGAGACCAGTCACTTTTATTTATCTTAACGACTATCACTCTTTGACTTTTCTCCTGGATGTCACCTGTGAGCTCACTGTGTGATCTGTAGGTCAGATGTGTTCATGTGTGGGCCCCCGCTTTGCACACCACACACCCTCCATGGTCGTCGAATCCAAAGCTACAGAAATCTTCGCTTCTGTTCGCTTTTGCTGCCATCTGGATAGGAGCGCTCCAAGGAGAGGTGCTCTTAGACATAAAAGAGGGAAAGTGAAATGAATTTAGTATGAAAACAGCCTGGTTCAGGAGAACCAAACCACGGAGCAGGAAGGCAGGGACCTACTCCCGACCATCGAACACAAGGAACTGAATCTTCCAGTGAAAGTTCATGTAACGAGAATAACATGAAATTCACATGAAATTCAACAGATAATGTACTGACCTCTTCCATGTCAAAATTATCTGTATAATCATCTTGTTAATTATGATTCATAATTAAGCAGAGGCATACTCCAAAATTGCTATAATCCTAAACAATATGCAGAAGAGGTCTAAGAGGCCTGCTATTATCACTAATATAGCTGACGTCACTAAGTGTGGAGGAGGTTGAATGTCTCAATCTTCTAAGCTGGTAGAGAAATGCATGTTATCAGAAATCCACTCCAGGATAACCGTCTTCGCAAAATACTCAATTCCCTTCCAGGAATCCTTGTCGGAGAGATTTCTGTTTAATAATCTTCCATAATTACCTTCCCTTACGAGCTACGTCTACACAACGTCACAGACGCGAGTGACAGACGGAAATGACAATCCTTTGTTTTCACAGAGTTGCATGTTGATTCGTTAAAACATCTGTCTCACTGTGTTAACTCTAACTCAGTTACCCTTTTACTTTGTCACCTGCAGGTGACTTACATGCATACAAATGGACTGAGACTTGATGAGAACAGAAAGGAAATTAATCTCTCTTTTATCTCACGTTTAAAAAAAAAAAGACTACTATTGTCTTTGGATGTGCAAAGGCACTCTTCCAAGAAATGAATTTTAATGCTTTCTTGATGATTAATTTCTGTAACTCACACAGGATGCTAAAAACGCGTTTGACAACTGAGGCTGGAAAAGACCAGGCTCCGGAATAAGGGAGAGCAGAATAATTCTGTGCTCTTGTAAAACAGTATCGTATTCCCTCTACATTCCCTTTTCTTAAAGCCATACTCAGCACTATCAGAAAGGATGGTCCCTTGATCCCGTTCTACACTATCTAGTAGTGATCCCACTACTACGGTAAATGATTATGTTACAGACAAGAAACATTTATTACGCACTGGATTAATATTTATGTTAGACTCCAGAAGCACATGCAATTTTGCTGATATGTTGTTTTTGTTCCCTTTTTGACGATGAATTATGCTGCACTAACATCAGACTACAGAGTGGTTACATGTGCAGGATACTTCATATATGAGCGCCTTAAATCCCAATGGATCTCATTCACACCCACAGGAAACAGAGACACGTACAAGCCACGTGACCTGTCCGCCGTCATCCCTTGGCTGGTAAGGGGAAAGGCTGGCATGTGAACCCAGGTGGGCACGTTGTTACAGCTATCCCTCTAGACTCAGCTGGAGGTGGGAAGTGGGTTTACATTAAAAAGCATAAAGATGAGGGTTGATGGGGGGGGTGGGAGGGAGGGAAGTGTAGGTGATGGGCCTTGAAGAGGGCATCTTTTGGGATGAGTACTGGGTGTCGTATGGAAACCAATTTGACAATAAATTTCATATATTAAAAAAAATAAATAAATTTTAAAAAATGCCCAAGTTCTATAATACTTAGTAAAAAAAATAAATAAAAATAAAAAGCATAAAGAGACTCTTATGGTTTGCCTCCCTCTCTGAAATAAACCCATAAGAGACTCTTAAATACAGAGAACTGAGGGTTGATGGAGGGGTAGGGGAGGGTGGGGGGAAATGGGTGGTAGGCACTGAGGGGGGCACCTGTTGGGATGAGCACTGGGTGTTGTATGTAAGCGATGAACCAAGGGAATCTGCCCCCGAAACCAAGAGCACACCGTATATACGCTCTATGTTAGCCAACTTGACAATAAATTATATTAAAAAAAAAAAGCATAAAGAATCACTCTCCCCAGATCTTGGTAGGATCTTGAGGTCTACAGGCGAGGAGCCCAAACTATTTTGCTAACATGGGTGCAAAGGGGACACCACTTAGACGTGCAGCTCCCGTTGTGAGCGAGATTTAGTAGACAGAAGAGGACCACTTGGGTGTTTTGCTGTGGCTCATTCATTGACACTGACTCTGGAAATTAGTTTGAGACGCCTGGGTAAATTTAAATGTCCCTTCATGACATCCCTGTGTACAATCCCTCTGAAGTATGACAGTTAGTAGGATTTGCCCTAGCCCTATACTATCACAGTGGACACAAAGGTTGCGTTTCTACCCAACAGAGTTAATGCCTCAACTCTGCAGAGTGCCCGCAAACTGGAACCAGTACCATCTCCTTGGTATGCGTGCAGAAAGCAGCAAATTTTCACCAGCCAGCATTAAGAAGGTCTTCCCACCTATAGGTAACACTGGAGATGGAAAGGAAAGCACATGGAGTCTCAGAATGGGTAGGGGTTCCGAAGGCTCAAAACAAAACAAGTGCTTCAGCCATTACTCTGTTTTCACTTAGGGTATAGGCTTCACTGTGGAGTTCTAGCAGGATTGTAACACACTGCCGTGCACGTTGCATAGTCACACAGCAGCAAACAGGTGTTACCTTACAGTTGGGAAGGTCAGAGTTGGAAGCTGGCACCAGGAGACAGAAAGCAGCAGAGCCAGGGTGCAGCAACAGATGGAGGGTCTTTGTCATTAACTGGTGGTCCCACCCAGGTTGTGCAAGCTACGCTCCCCTTAGCGTAAAGTCAACCGATGAGCCAAGGCAATCCCACATGCAGTGGAAACGGCCCTTCGCCATGGAAGGTGTCACAGTTGCAGGTGCCAGGGATTAGCAATGGAGGTGCCTTTGGGGAGTCGTTTTTTTGCCCACAAGCGTCCGTCTCCCTAAATTAGGAATCCTCATGTCCTGTGCAATCCCAACATCTAAGCAAGTGGTGGGTACTCAAGAACTATCTTTGGGAGTCAAGTCAAGGTGGGCATGGTCAACCCCGTCACCCTCTGATTGACACAGAAAGAATGAATCTAAAAAATTGAAGGATCGGGGCGCCTGGGTGGCTCAGTCGGTCAAAAGCCCAACTCTTTTTTTTATGTTTGTGTTCATTTTGAGAGAGACAACGAGACAACAAGCAGGGGAGGGGCACAGAGAGAGATGGAATCCCAAGCAGGCTCCACACTGTGACAGCTCAGCTGAGCCGAGATCAAGAGCCAGACTCTTAAGCAGGTACACCACCCAGGTGCCCGTAACTGTCTGACTCTTTATTTCGGCTCAGGTCGTGATCTCGCAGTGTCTGAGTTCAAGCCCCGTGTCGGGCTCTGTGCGGACAGCTTGGAGCCTGGAGCCTGCTTGGGATTCTGTATCTCCCTCTCTCTCTTCCCTTACCCTGCTCATACTCTGTCTTTCAATAATAAATAAACGTTAAAAATTTTTTTTTAGAAAATTGAAGGATCAAGGTGGTATATGCAATATTGCTGTCTTACATCATTACATAAATGCATTGATATGAGTTAAGGCAGTCCATAAAGGGAGGTCCTTGGAGGAATCAGCATGTTGCCATTTCAATATGTTATTAAGGGCGGGGAGTTTATTCATTAAGTGAATAACCAACAATTAAATTTCTAAAGCTCCACATTGATTCTCAAATTGATGCAAATATTTTAAAAAAGAAAAGAAAAAGAAACCTCAAGACTCCTGACCCTACAGGCTGTGATTTGTTCTTTGTACAAACATACAGGCAGGTACACCTTCACTCACGAGCGAAATGCCAATATTTATACGTTGTAGGAAAACACATTCCGCCTTTCAGCCCCTACTGGATTTCTGATTCTCTCGTCAAGATCACGTGAGATACTGTTTGCAAAAGAGCTCCGGAAACCCCGAACAGGCAAGCAAGCCACGCTGGCCTTACTCTTTTAAGTCTGGATTGCTTTTCCATCAGGTAGGATTTCCCAATTCCTAGTCAGTAGCAGACCACAGTGAAATGGCCAAATCCTTCATGTTTCTGAGCTACACAGCTGCACATCTCGGTGCTGTAGTCGGGAAGGCTACTGATTTTTCTCCGGGGTTGGTCTCTTTCGGACCAACCGACCTCTCACCGGGAGGGGAGAGCCACAAAGTCCCCAGCACGGCAAGCGTACCAGGATGGCGATTTTCATCTTGTATGCTGTGTTGTTCTCTCTGTCCTTTTCTGCCTTTGCTTCTTCGAATGTCTTATTTGCGTAGGTCGCAAGGAGAACAACCACCACCCAGCTAAGCGGCTTCAGAAGTGAGCTGTCTCATTAGTTTGGGGTATGGTTGTGCTTCCCTACAAGCACCACCAGCCAGAGATTATAATTATATTAGCGTACAAATATAATAGTGCACTGTCTTTCCACCCCTTTCTCCAGGGGTTCTCTGTGATGTGGGTAATAATAGACCACCACGGTCTGGTGTTTCGTGACGTGCTGAGGCCACCTTTCAGCACTGACAAGGACACAGCACAGGAGAGCTGATCCAATTTTGGACACGGTAGATCCCTTCTTGCACGCCTTCAGGCAAATCTTAAGTAAAAATCATTCTCCAAGGATTAAAGGGGGGCAAAAAGAACAAAAAGAAAAAGAAATCTCTCCCCTAAAAGATGCAAAGGACACATTTTCGTTTCTATAGTTGATGGTGTCTATGGTTCCTGTAAATTAGTTCTTTTAATTCCAGTAAGAGGTACCTTTCAGGCTTTTGTCTCCCCTTGTCTAAAAATAGCATACGCAAATTGGTCAGTGAGAAATGTATTCACACTGCAGCATAACATTAGTCTGGTTAGCCTTTACAAATTTTTTGTTTTTTAATTTGAAATCTACACAGACAGGAAGATAACCAAATTCTACTACCGTTGGATTAAATGAATAAATCAAACATCATTGGTTCTTACAGATTTTCATGGCTGTGCTACTGAGAAGAAAGGGAACATTTTGTTCAAGCAAGCACATTATCTCCTAATGTAGCTAGAATCATGTAAGGATACTCGTTAGCCATTTGACTGCTGTGAATATTAGGAGGAAACAAGCTGTAAATTTATGTTAGCAATGAGTGTAAACAATGAAATCCAACCATTGTATGAAATATCCCTTGCTTCTATATTGGAAACAATTAGTGGTTTTCCTTTCAAGACTCGGAAGGAAGGAAGGAAGGAAGGAAGGAAGGAAGGAAGGAAGGAAGGAAGGAAAAAGAGGGAGAAAGGAGGGAGGGAAGGAAAAGAAAGAAAGAGAAAGAGAGGAGGGAAAGAAAGAGGGAAGGAAGGAAGGAAGGAAGGAGGAAACTGCTAAACTCTTTAGGCATTAATGCAAAAGAACCATGCCTTCTAATTTTCAGTTTGCAACTTAAACATGACAGTGTTCTTAATTCTATTGTTTTCTATAGACTCGTCCCTTTACAGATGATGCGGGCAGAAAAGGTAACACTACATGCTCGCACTGGTTATCCGCTGCAGATACACATTGTAAACACGCTAAAAAGGCAATAGATGAAAATAATTAAGTCATTAATTACGGCACCATCCATCTCTGAGTGCTCGGTAAATACAAGGGGAATGAATCATAAATTAGGGTCGTCGCTGCATTCATAATATGAAAAATGTAAACAGGTTATAGGAAAAAATATCATGCACAGGACATTCGAAAACCCTGTTGGCAAATCCAACACTGGGCGAGCACGTGCTGTTTACTGTTTAAATAAACTACTCACCATCCTCCGTGGGCACGTAGATGTTTAAGTAAAGGCAGTCTTCGTTTTGATCTTGAACGTAGGTCATTAAAGTATCCAAATTAGCAGTAAACCAGATGGGCAGCATATCATGTAATAAAGACCTCTCGTCCAGGTGTTGGGGGCACACAGCAGCGAACTGGGTGGCATTTCGAACTCCAGTCCATGAGGACGGGGGCTCTGGGGGCTGAAATCGCCTCTCTCCAGTGGGAGGAGAGGCATACGGGACCCCCAAGTACTGCTCCACTGGACCCAAAATCTCATTGGGCAATGGTGTTCTTAAGCCCCGGATTTTGCCATAATTTGTGTTGACCACTGGATACTGTGCTTGGCTGTCACTGAGCGTGAACTTAATGGCAAGAGCGGTTATCCACAGGAGAACATTGGAGTTCAACATGACGCAGACCGGGGTAAAGAACAACGGAAGCCATAACAGTCCCTTGGGCCTCGACATTGTTCACTTCCACATCCGCAGGTGTCCGTGTGATACAACTCCAAGCAAACAGACCCGTGAGGTGAGCCCGCAGAGAGATAGGGCTTTCCAGGGAGCAAAGGACCCAGGAGGGGAGCCTCTCAGATGGGTCATAGACAGAGCCCAAGGTTAGGAAGAAACCCAGCAGTTGTCTCGGCAGCCCACTGCGAGAGAGAGCAGCCCTCTCTTAATCCTGGCACCGAATCCCGGCAAGTGTGAGGCTCCAAGGAGGCGGTGACCATCCGATATCCGAGGACAAGGGTTCCTTAGGAAAACTCCCAGGCAGAGCAGTCCGCCTAATGGGGGAGAAGAAAACAAAAGCAAACACAGACGATGATAATGAAGCCAAGGATGCCATGCAACCCTCAACATGACTCTATGAAATTCCTATTTGCTGCTGAGCATCTATCTTCATGTAACAGAACCTAGCAAGAGCCTCACTTGTCTTAATTCTTGTTGGGTGCCCGTTACCAGGAACGACACGGGACATTTAGAAGACATTTAGCATTTGTTGAACGTTGTCTTTGTTGAGTTGCCCAAAAGTGATACATATTGCTCAAATGACATCTCCCAATTTCACCATTAGCTACAATGACCAGCCAATCAGTGGACAGGTGCTCCCCAATGTTTGTCAAGCATGTAAGGAAACTGTCACTATTCCCTAAGGTCTGAGAGTCATGGAACATATGAAAATTTTTTCAGTACAAGGAAAGGAGAAGTGTGCACGCTCAGGGGCGCCTGGGTGGCTCAGTGGGTTAAGCATCCGACTCTTGGTTTCAGCTCAGGTCATGATCTTATGGTTCATGGGATGGACCCTGAGTCAGGCTCCATGCTGACAGAGTGTAGCCTGCTTGAGGTTCTCTCTGTCCCCTCCCTCCCTCCCTCCCTCCCTCCCTCTCCCTCTTTCTCTCCCTCCCTCTCTCAAAAAAAAAAATAAATAAATAGACTTGGGGAAAAAATGAGTGTAGGCTCTGGATACTAATCTCTCTTGGGTTACTTAATGGCACCTATCTTTAGACTCCACACATCATCACCCTGAATCTCCGCATTCTTGTAAGAACTGAGCATGACATTGCATTTCAAGTACATTCTGTAGTGCTTGTCCCATCAGGACATCATTCATAATTAAAAGTGTTGATACCTAAGCCATCCAGGGTAAACTTCTCACCTTGCAGCCCATTTTAAAAGCTGATGGTACTTTTGAGTTACCCTCCCACTGAGTCTGTTCTCCCAGACTTGTCTCGATGTAGATCTTATGACTCTCACTAGATCAATCGTTCCTCTTACGGCATTAAGGAATGTTGTGCATGAGCAGGAAAGGATTGTGAATGCTCCATTAGGGATAGAAAATATTACATTAGGTGGTGCAAGGAATCCTATCCTTAAATAGAGTGTTCTTCAACTCGAAAACAGAGAATGCGTTTGTAAAGATGTTGTGGGCAATTCAGATTATTTCTGGACTAGACCATAAGCACCCAGTTAAGTGCACAGTGGAGGAGAATATGCCAACGAGCTTTTTTTTTTTTAATTAAACCTATCGGTGGGATGCCTGGATAGCTCAGTCACATAAGCATTCGACTCCTGGTCTTGGCTCAGGTCATGATCTCAGGGTTGTAGGATTGAGCCCGCATCGGTCTCCATGCTGAGTGTGGAAACCTGCTTGGATTCTCTCTCTCTCTGGCCCCCCTCAAAATAAATAAATAAACGTAAAAAAATTAAACCTATCAGAGCTGGAACTGTCATGGAGCTATACCACCTCTGGGGGAAATTCCATAGTCTATGACTTCCTGGGCCAAGTTCATCAGACCTGAATAAAAATGCACTCACCATTAATTTGTGATTCTGAGAGACTCAGGTCCTCAAAAGGCTACCTCTGTGAGCTGAGGGAAGGGAGCTGAGCTGCTGGGAATGTAGGTCAATGGTGTGTCAAACCTTCTTCATGGGGTGTGGCGAGCAGGACTGAGAGGATCTACAAGCCACATGCGTGTTAAGAGTACATAATGGGATCAGCCCTAGAGTTCACGCTGAGCCCAATGATCAAGCCTGTCCTCTGCCTAAACCGACCTCCCCACAGGGTTCTGAGGGCCAGAGAGAGATCATGGACCAGCAGGACCTAAGAGAAGGTGTTGGGGGACGTGTGAACACCTTATAGGTAATGTTCATCAGTTCAGGACTGTCTTACTTATTTCCTCATTGTTTGAAATTGGGCTAATTTGCACAAAAGTAATCTGATCTGAAGCCCATGGTCTCTCTACCTCAGCACCGTTGCCATTCTGCACCACGTACTTCTTTGCGAAAGGTGATGTCCTGTGCCTGGTAGCGTGTTAAGCATCCTGCCTGGACTCCACCTGCTAGATGCCAGTAACACCTCCCCACCCAATTTGAGCAATCACAAATGTCTCCAGTTATTGCTAAATGACCCCAGAGTGAGGACCACAGTCTGAGCCATCCAGCATGGAATTCTGGAGCCATGTAAGTGATTTAGGTATCCATGGGTACATTTTAAACATTATATGTTTGTGGGGAGCCTGAGTGGCTCAGTCGTTTAAGCGTCCGACTTCAGCTCAGGTCATGATCTCACAGTTCATGAGTTCAAGCCCCACGTCGGGCTCTGTGCTGACAGCTCGGAGCCTGGAGCCTGCTTCGGATTCTGTACTCCCTCTCCCTCTGCCCCTCCCCTGCTCACGCTCTGTCTCTGTCTCTCAAAAAGTGAATAAACATTAAAAAATGTATTTTAAGGGGTGCCTGGGTGACTGAATTGAGTGGCCGACTTCGGCTCAGGTCGTGATCTCTCAGTTCATGAGTTCCAGCCCCATGTCTGGCTCTGTGCTGACAGCTCAGAGCCTGGATCCTGCTTTGGATTCTGTGTCTCCCTCTCTCTCTCTGTCCTTCCCCAGCTTGTGCTCTCTCTCTCTCTCTGTCTCTCAAAAATAAATAAATGTTAAAAAAATTTTTTTAATCTATTTTGAAAAAAAACCTTTGTAATATGCTTGTGTGTGTATGTGTGTATGTGTGTGTTACATTAAAATATCTGACAACTTTAAAAGTTTTAGCATTACAAGTAATACAGAATTCAAAAGTAAATCTATTAAACACACATCATCATCATGATTAAAAAAAATCCCTATAAATTCAACCAACCAACATATTTGGGGACTAAAAAAATAAAAGTCCTCTCATGTAAATGTCAGACACTGGAAAATATTTCAAAAGGGGTGAAATGTTGTTATACATGCATATAACATATATATACTTAATACATTATACATTACATATATCTATATATAATATTCTATATATTATACATATTTTATAAATAAAAAGGGCATATTATAAAGTGAATTAGTAGAGGGGCACCTGGGTGGCTCAGTCAGTTAAGTGTCCAACTTCAGCTCAGGTCATAATCTCACAGTCTGTGGGTTCGAGCCCCTCATCAGGCACTGTGATGAAAACTCAGAGCCTGGAGCCTGCTTCAGATTCTGTGTCTCCCTCCCCCTACCCCTCCCCTACTTGCTCTCTCTCTCTCTCTCTCTCTCTCTCTCAAAAATAAACATTTAAAAAAATTTACAGCGAATTAGCTGAATAAAAAATTTTAATGAAAAAATGTAAAAATGATGCCATTGAATAGATAGAGTTTGAGAGTTAAGAACAGCTTTATAGCATGTTTTCTCTGCAAAGGTTGCAGAGAGAGGGATATCTAATGGTGGCATTTCGGCATGATTTATAACTTGATAGGGTCTTTTGTAACGATTCTCTACAGGGCGGTTATTCTGTCTGAGATTGTAATTAAGACAAAGCTCACGCTGTGCAGGCGTTTCAGAATATAAATGGGTCAAAATAAAAGTCGCAATACATTTCTCCCCAACGTGCGCATCACTCAAACTGAGATCGGTTTCATGTTAAAATATGTACTTCGTGAACATGCGTCTCGACCAAACTTATTTTGGTGTCTTGAACCCAACGAGGAATAAAAGCACATCCCCGACCCCCTGGGCGTTCAAAGCTTTATGATTCCATGTGGTGACAAATACGTTAGAAGACAGAGAACTTTCTGGATACATCTTCAAAAGCCCAACCACTCCACTTGGAAAAAAAAAGGTGGGGGGAGGGAGCCAGAAACAACTCTCCTCCGTGAGGCTCTCAGCTACGTGGGAGGCCTGAGATTCACGGAGGGCTGGTGTCCAGAGACACTCTGAAGAATCACGTTCATCTGACCTCATGAGCATCAGGAATAAGAACAGCTGATTGTGGTCCCTGCCCAGTTAACGAGCTTGTACAACAATCCTTCCATAGGGTTTACTAAGAAATCTGAGGATAGCCATTCTTCCAAGTATGTGCAGCCTGCACACACACACACACACACACACACACACACACACATCAATCCCTACCAAGGTTCACTCAATGCCAGCCATCAGCCATCAGCCAATTAGCATATTTTTGCATATATTTAATATTCTGGTCTTACCTCCTAGGTGAGCAAGGTTACAGTCTATTGTCTTTGGCGAACGTTACAGCACATTCACTTCTCATTCATCTATGAACTTTCAGTTGTAACAATCGGATCCCACAAAAATGTACCATGTTGAACCATGAAGCTCAGATGTAGATAAAGTAATTGGACAGTAAATAAAGATGCCAACTATACAATCTGGAAGGTGGTTTCATGCTGCACTGCAGGCTCAGGGCATCAATCAACACCACCGCCTGCCTGCCCACGTCTGTTCTTTAATGGGTTAGGAACACACCTGAGCCACAGTGGAAAAGGAACTGGAGTTTCCAGCAAGAGGATCCACAGAACCCGGACTAAACACGGGAGAGGGAGTTAATGGCTTCCATATGGTCCAGTCAAAATTGGCTGGATAGAAAGATACTCGACAGTTGTAGCCCAAAAATCAGGTCAGGGATAAAAGGTTTTTCTAGAGTCAACTCTGTGGACAACAGGATGCTACAATAGCCACCGCAAAACCTAATCACAGGTCCAGAAGCATTTCAGAAAGATCAGCTTCATAGGCTATGGGGACACAGTGGTGGATGAAGACATGACCCCAGCCCACTACAAGCTACGTTCTTATGAAACTACCCTTAAGAGTACGGCTCGATTCCTCATTCACTGAATTCTGTGCTTAGCAAACACAAAGATTGGAAAGGTCATTAAATGCTTGATTTTCTGTGTCTAATTAAGCTATTACCAAAAATTATTTCCAAATCTAAATCAAGTAAGTTGCAAATATCTGCAGGCTACGGGTGGACTTCTGTCACCAAACTTGGTCCTGCATCTTCAAAGTCACAGTGTCATGTCTCCAGAACCTTCTCACTTACATTACCTTGTGGTGTTCAGAAAACTCTCATTTTTGATCCCGTCGAACTGGCCCTGTACTTTTGTTCCCTACATTTTTTTTTTCAACGTTTTTTTTTAATTTATTTTTGGGACAGAGAGAGACAGAGCATGAACGGGGGAGGGGCAGAGAGAGAGGGAGACACAGAATTGGAAACAGGCTCCAGGCTCCGAGCCATCAGCCCAGAGCCTGACGCAGGGCTCGAACTCACGGACCGCAAGATCGTGACCTGGCTGAAGTCGGACGCTTAACCGACTGCGCCACCCAGGCGCCCCTGTTCCCTACATTTTAATAACTGGTACCATTATTTGTCAAGTTATTCAGGCTAAGTTAAATACCACCTTTGGTGGGCGCCCCTTCCCATAATTCCATACGGTAAGTCCTCAAATCTGCCAAGGGTCTTACGGGACAGGAGGCCTGACCTCAGTCATTATGGCTGAAAGATGGAAAAGTCAAATGGTAGCAAGTGTTGAGCCAAGACGTAAGGCAACTAGAAAACTTATACGTGCTGGTGAAAATTAGTGTTTTCCCATTACAGAACAGTTTGCTGTGCCATGGGGAAGTCAACCACAAGGAAGACTTTGGTTCCGATTAATTGCACACACATGGAAAGACATACACATACTACCTGGTGTTCATCATCTCTGTCTCTGCTCTCAAGCTTCTTTAATATGTGTGTCCAGAGACACAAAACAGTGTCCCCGTGCAGACATAGTCACAGGAGCAATAACACAGGAGGATAACACAGATGTGCATTCACAGGAGAATGGACACATAAAGGTTGGCACATGCAAAGAGCATCCTACCCGATAGTGAAAAATGAATGAAATACGGACATACATATCTAAGTAGAGGAATCGCCAAAATAAAAAGCAAGTCACAGAAGAATATGCATGGCGTGGTTTTATTTATATAATACTGTATAAAACTAAACAGGGCATTGGTTAGAGCTTATTTGTACTAAAATATTAAAAGAGGGGCCCCTGGGTGGGTCAGCTGGTTAAGCCTCCGACTCTCGATTTCGACTTGGGTCATGAGCTCACGGTAGGTGGGATCAAGACTCACATCAGGCTCTGTGCTGACAGCAAGGCGCCTGCCTGGGATTCTCTCTCTCTCTCTCTCTCTCTCTCTCTCTCTCTCGTCCTCGGCCTCTCCTCCCCTCTTTCTCTCTCTCTCAAAATAAAGAAATTAAACATTAAAAAAATGAAATATAATATAAAAAGAGCAACGGCATTTTTAAAGCCAAACTCTGCTTGCGTCTGGGACACAGGACAGGGTAGAAACAACACACACGTGGATAGACACAGATATCAATAGTGTCATATTCTGTCGTCGGACAGCAGCATATATGTTTAATTTTTATTTTTTTATTTATTTTTTTATTTTTATTTTTTAACGTTTATTTATTTTTGAGACAGAGAGAGACAGAGCATGAACGGGGGAGGGTCACAGAGAGAGGGAGACACAGAATCTGAAACAGGCTCCAGGCTCTGAGCAGTCAGCACAGAGCTCGACACGGGGCTCGAACTCACATACCGCGAGATCGTGACCTGAGCCGAAGTCGGAGACTTAACCGACTGAGCCACCCAGGCGCCCCAAATTTTTATTGTTAAATCAATGCATATAATTTACGCATTTACGTGATTCTTGAAAAATGCAAATGTTAAATGTTAACACACCTTCATGTCCCCACGCACCATCCAAACAGATTTAAAAGTTGAAGGAGAAACAAACTGGTTTTTTTCCAAAGTTATGTTACGAGCCCCAGGGACCAGGCCATCCGCTGACACAGCCCG
This sequence comes from Panthera uncia, assembly GCF_023721935.1. Lineage (NCBI taxonomy): Eukaryota > Metazoa > Chordata > Mammalia > Carnivora > Felidae > Panthera > Panthera uncia. The sequence goes on from NC_064817.1 coordinate 3,291,599, forward strand.
TTCCTGGCAGTATGACTAAAATGAATACTCAGCTCAGGTGCGAGTGCTCCTGTCTGGTCACTAATTAGCCAGGTGACCTGTGGCCCATCGCTTAGCTCCCAGGGGCTTCAGCCCCCTGAACAACACAAGGAGGGCTTGGACGAAGTGGCCTCTTATGATGCCTTCAGCCTGCTGATTCTCTGAAACCTCACCCTATTATTCTCCACACGGAGTGTCCATGAAATAGGGAAGCCGGTGGGAAGAAGAAAGTCCCCCAGTGAAGCGGTAAGACCCGACTTGGGTGAGATAACTGACCGGGAGAAACAAGGGAAGGTCTGTTGTGTCAGAAGCAGCTGAAATTGCCTTACAGCCACACCCGCGAAAAACGCATTTCGTAGGGCACCTGCCTGGCTCAGTCTGTGAAGCCGCCGACCTCAGCTCAGGCCGTGATCTCGCGGTTCGTGAGTTCAAGCCCCGAGGCGGACTCCGTGCTGTCAGCTCAGAGCCTGGAGCCTGCTTCGGATTCTGTGTCTCCCTCACTCTCTGCCCCTCCCCCTGTCGTGCTCTGTCTCTGTCTCATAAATAAATAAACGTTAAAGAAAATTGAAGAAATGCATTTTGCAATACCAGAGAACATATATTAGCAGGATAAATATGTCACCAACTTCTTTCACCTGATGTCTCCATCGAGATTCGGGAAGAAGACTGTCTTGCATGCAATATTGACTGATTTGTTGTATTATTTGTTCTATATAAATGATGTACTCTTTTTCTATCCTATCTAAGGATATGGAGTTATTTCATAAGCATTTGTTCTTAAAATTTTTATACATACGTAGTGTGTATAAATGTAACACACATTGCTTACATTTATATAGTACATATGTCTACATATGACATATATGTTCCACACAAGTATTCCACTGTACGTGACATATAGGCAAGTTTTTAAACATACAAGTCTACCAATCCAAATTAATAATGTAGTGTGAAATATACATGTACATGTGTGTCTCCAAACTAAGCCACTGAAATATTAAGCACATTAGCTTCAGAAACTGTGCCTTCTCCATTTTCTGTAAACCCCCACAGTACCCTGTTCGGTGCCCTTTATGTTGTAGATAATCAATAAAACCAGTTGTATGTGATGTTGCTTATCCAAACAGAGGGCTCTAAGCATTAGCTATGTGAAGAGCAAGCCTCACAGACACACGGAAAGGCGTCATCATACTGATCTGCCCGCGTGTTGAATAGTTGGGGGCCTTCTGGGGCTTGGGCAGGAACATGATCTGAAGGCTCATGCTGTCTACCTCTTAACCCAGGCTTTAATATAAACTCCATCAGCAACCCCAGAGAAGGGTGTAAACCGTCAGGGACTCCAGTTGCTTCTGTATAAAACGGGCAGGGTACAGGATGTGACTCATGGACATGAGCAGGTATGTTCCAACACATGGAACATACGTGTGTGTGTGAAAACAGACATATATTTATATAGTGTCTATAAATACACGTATGCATCAATGCATATAAACATATATACATATGTATACAAATATGTAAATTTAGAACAAGAAGTATCCTCCCAGGAAATGCTCGCTAATTATAATTACTTGCTGAAGGGCAGAGCCTGGGTGGCTCAGTTGGTTAAGCATCCAACTCTAGATTTGGGCTCATGTCATGATCTCGCAGTTCATGGGTTAGAGCCCCGACTGGGGCTCTGTGCTGACAGCGTGGAGCCTGGTTGGGATTCTCTCTCTCCCTCTCTCCCTCTGCCCCTCCCCGCCTTCTCTCCCAAACATTTTTTTAAAGTAATAATACTTGCTGAGGTTCTAAGAAATGCTTTCACTGCGGGAGCCGCTCTCCTAAATATAAAGAAATGTCAATCCAATTCCCATCTGAACATAGTCTACAGCCCAGTTGATGCGATAAAGCCCGTATTTAGATATTTTTTTAAGTTTATTTATTTATTTTGAGAGAAACAGCACGGGCAGGGGAGGGACAGAGAGAGAGAGGGAGAGAGAGAATCCCAAACAGGCTCCTCGAGGTCTGTGCACAGAGCCCAATGTGGGGCTCAAACCCACGAAACCGTGAGATCATGACCTGAGCTGAAATCAAGAGTCAGACGCTTAATGGAATGAGCCAGCCAGGCGCCCCAAGCCTGTACTGAAATTGCTATTATTAAGCAATCACGTGGTCTATTTCCATCTCCTGTGGGACTGTGGGCTGATGCAGGATGGAACCTGGGATGAAATGTCTAAGACATGCATTGAAAATTTTAGGTATAGAGAGAGAGCTGGATTCTGCAAGAGAGGAAGAGAAGAGTTAAGCTTTGAAATTCAAGAATGTGAATACAAGCTTACCAAGATTTATGGAGAGTGGGAAAGATAATACCAGAAGGAACATTCACATTATGTCATAGTTACTTCCTAAATGTTTACATTCACTGCTAGACTATGAGCAATTTAAGGGCACAGACCAGAGATAATTAATACTTACAGTGGGAAAACACAAGGTCTCAGCAGAGGTTATTAAATTAAGCGAAGGGATAGGATGCATAACAGCAGAAGAATTAGCAAGGTCAGGTTCCCTGATGCTGACCTTAGCTTAGCTCCTGTAGGTACCACGGTAAACCTCTACACTCACCACCAGTGACACTCATGTTTCTGACATAAACTCCCTTTGGGCTCCATGATCTAGCCCCTATGGTTTCTACCCATAGGAATTCTGTCTTTTTTATTTTTTATTTTTTAACACATTTCTTTTTGAGACACAGCACGAGCAGGGGAGGGGCAGAGAGAGAAGGAGACACAGAATCAGAAGCAGGCTCCAGGCTCCGAGCTGTCAGCACAGAGCCTGATGCGGGGCTCAAACCTACGAACCTCAAGATCACGATATGAGCCAAAGTCAGACACCCAACCAACTGAGCCACCCAAGCACGCCATCTTGGTTCCCTGTTTGACACAGAGGTAGAACATGGTAAAGTCTCTGGCACTTTACCAGTTTCGGCCAATTTCAATGAAAATTAACTTTAAAAAAAAAAAGCACTCTGACGCAGTTCTTCGAATAAATTTGCCTGCACGTCTGCTTGCCAGTTAAGGAATCCCAGGTGCCAGGCACTCATGACTAACCATAGGAAGGGTTTCCCCTCGCTGAAAAGATGGGCAGAAATAATCCCAGGTGCCAGGCACTCATGACTAACCATAGGAAGGGTTTCCCCTCACTGAAAAGATGGGCAGAAATAATTTCAATCAGTAAAAGGAAATGTTTAAGATAGAGACGAAGTTGAATGAATTCTCCTGCAAAAGAAGAGTAAAAAAAAAAAAGACTTTCATATTTTTCATATTTATTAACAGCCCAGTGTGGCCTCGAGTTGGTACCTTAGATATGGTGGCTGTGCAGACAGATGGTTGACTCCTAGGACACTTGGAGGTTAGTGTGGACAAGTTGTGTGTGCTCCCAGGTTGGAACCATCTCGGGCGATAACGACAGGCATGTCTCTGTGCGTCTTCAGTAAGTAGCTTTGAAAGTGCGGCATACAGCCCCTACTTATGAGCTATGTGCCACCCAGAATGGAGAGTGTCTTTGGAACGTATCCCAAGACACCATCCATGACCCAAGGGCCATTTCAATCTGACATAACCCCGGCAGGAGTGCCCTCTTTTTCCTCCAAAGCCTGTCCCCTATTTGCCTCCAGGAATACGGATACTTCATCTCCTAGTGGAGGCCGCTCCCGCTTGTATAGACGACCCTCCATTATGGAAATTACTATTTCCCTGTGATGTTTCTTCTGAAAGTTGATGGTCTGCCCTCACGGGTTTCTGACGGTGCGGTCACTTCTGATGACGAGGCGATGGGCTTAGAAGCTGTCGGGCTCCTCCCCTCCTTACAAAATGATCCTTTCTCCACACACCCTCCTTCCTGAGCGTGACTCTTGCACAAGCTCCCAGGAAAGGCAGATCTGTCTTCAGTGTTGAGCACCATCTGCCTACCCTTTCCCTGAAATGTGTCCTCTGTGTTCCTCCAATGGCAGAAGTAATGTGTGCAAACACACTCTTCCCCAGAAATGGACACACTACAGACAGACGTGACAGACCGGCCTGAGGATCAGAAGCTAACAGAGATGAGACCTTCCATGTCTAGGACACGAATGGGGCTTCTGAGATCTGGAACAGGGACAAGAGGCTTCCCTTAAAAGCCTTCCTCTCACATCTGGATGGGGAGGGAGGAGAGAAGCAGAGTGGAGTGGAGAAAAGAGGGGAGGGGAGGGGAGGGGAGGGG
>NC_064817.1:3300855-3313232 GCF_023721935.1 Panthera uncia
GGGGAGGAGGGGAGGCGAGGGGAGAGGAGAGGGGAGGAGGGGAGAGAAGAGGAGAGGAGAGGGGAGGTGAGGGAAGGGGAGAGGAGAGGAGAGAGAAAAGGGAAGGAGTGGGGAAGGGAAAGGAGAAGAGAGGGGAGGGAAGAGGAGGGAAGGGAGGGAAAATGGAGGGAAGGGGAGCAGGGGAGGGAAGGAGAGGGGAGGAGAGGAGAGAGAAGAGGGGAGGAGTGGCATCTCTCCTTATAAACATCTACCCCCAAAGCCTTATAAACATTATCACAAGGTGAAAGTCATTCAAATGGAAAGGGTTCTGCCAAGACAGGCAGTAAACAGCGTTCATCAGTAACTGTTCTTGAGACCCTAACATTTCTTAAACAAAAGTGACAGGGAGACCCTAAGCCACTAGATTCCCCCCACCCCGCCTTTCACCGACACGAATTCTCACCCAGGAATTCTGCCCACCACGGTGAAACCTGGTGAGTCTCACGCCCATCGCCCACCTTTGGCCAAATCCCGAGGCACCAATGCAGGCTTTACAAAAGGAAATATGAACGGAGATGCAGTATGTGCTTCTTCGATTTCAGATGTAGTGTAACGTACACACACACACACACACACACACACACTCAGTAGTATCAGAAACCCTTGACGGGGCGCCTGGGTGGCGCAGTCGGTTAAGCGTCCGACTTCAGCCAGGTCACGATCTCGCGGTCCGTGAGTTCGAGCCCCGCGTCAGGCTCTGGGCTGATGGCTCAGAGCCTGGAGCCGGTTTCCGATTCTGTGTCTCCCTCCCGAACAGCGCCTCCCCCGTTCATGCTCTGTCTCTCTCTGTCCCAAAAATAAATAGAAAACGTTGAAAAAAAAAAAAAATTAAAAAAAAAAAAAAAAGAAACCCTTGATAACTCCTTCAACAAAACTGGTTTCTTTTTAGGGGTGTCTGGTGGCTGGGTCGGTTAAGCATCTGACTCTTGAATTTGGCTTATGTCTCATGATTCTTGGGATCAAGCCTCAATTCCTGCTTGGGATTCTCTCTCCTTCTCTCTCTGCCTCTCTCTCTCAAAAATAAATAAACAAATAAATAAATAAGCATTTTAAAAAAAAAACTCGTTTCCTTTTAAGCTTATTTATCTTTAAGACTTAAAAGTGTTGGGGCGCCTCGGTGGCTCAGTTGGTTGAGCATCCGACTTCAGCTCAGGTCACAGTCTTGCAGTTTGTGAGTTCGAGCCCTGCGTGGGCTCTGTGCTGACAGCTCGGAGCCTGGAGTGTGTTTCAGATTCTGTATCTCTCTCTCTCTACCCCCACCCCCCTGCTCATGCTCTGCCTCTCTGTGTCTCTCAAAATAAATAAATGTTAAAAAAATTTTTTTTAAAGACGTGAAAGTGTTGGGGCGTTTGGGTGGCTCAGTCAGTTAAGTTTCAGCCCAGGTCACGACCTCGCAGTTCCTGAGTTCAAGCCCTGCATGGGGCTCCCTGCCGACAGCACAGAGCCTGCTTGGGGTTCTTGGTCTCCCCCCTCTCTTCCCCTCCATTGTTTGCTCTGTCTCTCAAAATAAATAAACATTTAAAAAACAATAAAAGAAGACTTAAAAGTGTTATTTTTAGAAAAAGTGTGTATTTTTCACCAAGCTGACAAAGGAGTCACACACACACACACACACACACACATACACACACACACACACACACACACCCCAGGTGTTCATGGTTAAGAACCCCTGATGGCCGAACTACCTCATGGTAGAGACCAGTTAGTCCGCAACGTTGACCTCGTGGGTCCAGCAAATGTTGTGGCCCCGCTGTCTGCCGCGTCTAAGGCAGATGTGGTCGGGAGAATGAACAGCACCTACACAACTATCTCGTTCAAGCTTTTCTGCTCTCCTTCCCTCCCTTGGGAAGTCCTGCCCTTACCGTCAGTCCACCAGGAAAATTAATGACACTTCCCTCCACCTGCAGCTCTTGCTTGGCTCTGGTCGTATCCTCCCAGGTCAAGGACATCTTCCCGGTCGCCCCTCCCTGGACACACTTTGGTGGACCCTGGGACCACATCAACGTGACCTCTTGGAGGCCAAAGCTGTGCCCACAGCAAACGACTAAGAGCAACACCGGAGTTTCCATCATCCAGGAACCGAACAACTATCTGTGCCCCGGGGAGATGGGGATGATCTCTGGATAACTTCCAGAGACATTCCACCAACCACATGGTCTTTCTCTGTCTGAACCAAGGCACTTAAAAGTCAACCCTACAACTTGAAAATAAAGGACTGTTAAATTGGATGCGGTATACCCAGGGCGGGGCGAGGAGGGGTGTCTCTTCTATGAAGCCATGAGAAAGAATCCCAGGGATAAACAGAATTGATGAGAGACATGCACGACCAGGAGTGATTCCGGATCCCTGTCCTCTTAACCTCATGCTCCATTTCTCAGAGAAAATATCAGGAGAGGCTCAACGTTATATAAGCTCCAGAGTGTTTCGCATCAAATGGCAAAGTCCTGAAACTCTAAAAGGGTGGGTCTATCTCTTGCCTGTACAGGGAGCCTGTCCACCGTCCCTTTTGAATCTGGAGCTCCGTCTTGTTCTTCTTAAATATATGTGTGGGAAGATTTCTTTCTCCCAGTCACCTCCTCCTCTATACAGAAGGATATAAAAAGGTTCGTCTTTTTTTTTTCACTACAGTAATCAGATGTCACAGATTTTCTGCAATTAATGCTTTCCTTGGCTATTTTCAGACCTCCTATTAAGAGCTATTCTTTTACCGTGGCCTATTCCCCCAACCCAATTAAGCCCAATTAAATCCTCTGCCATGACTGTTCTATTTCCCCCATGTTTAATTATCTCTTAACAAGTCTGTGAGTGCATGTTTTCAATTGGCCACCCCAGACAGTGTCACTCAAAGGATGTGGGACACACGTCTATAAAATCCGGATGTGAAATCATCACCTGGCAAACTCCCCCAAGTGGAAATGTCCCAACGCGGAAGGTTCCGTGTTAAGACGTCCTACCGCAACTTCAAATATTAGAGCACCGTGGGCTGACTGCAACACAGAGATCTTAAAACAACAAATAGGAAACAATTTCCCTCTATTAAGTATGTCCTTCGAATTAACTAGGTCGTTAGAGAACATATTGAATTTAGGGTAGCCCAGATAAATGGCTTCAGTATGTATCAACAAACAAGCTTCACTTCTATGGGTGTGTGCACATGTGTGTGACAGGGTAGCTGCTCCCCTCTTGACTAGATTAAAATTACAAGCCTCAGTCCTAATAAGGACATTTTTGGTGTTTCATTTTGATGTTTATTTTTGAGAGAGACAGAACACAAGCAGACAGAGCTGTCAGCACCAAGCCCGATGCGGGGCTCGAACCCACGAACCGCAAGATCAAGATCTGAGCGAAAGTCGGACGCTTAACCGACTGAGCCACTCTGGTGCCCGTGTGTTTCACTTTAGTTCACAAATGAAGAGCTGATAGAAATACACTAAAGAACATTAAGAATGCATTAGCTTTAAGGATACTCTAAAAGAGAAAAACTGGGGAGCCTACACCAGAAAAGGTCAAAGGAAAATCGGAAGAGGAACGATAGAGACCTAGCTTGCCATCAGAGGAGACCTCTGTGGAAATACTCTGGTTTTCCAGATCATAGAACAGGGACCTCCAAGCAGCACAGACCACAGGTATCTTTAGCAGAGACAGGGAACAAATGAGCAAGTTTGTTCCATCAATAATTAGAGAAACAGACTCAAGACTAAGATCATGTCACCGGGCCAGACCTAAATGCCAGCACTGCATGGTTTAATGAGTTAGCTTCTCCTAGGATAAAAGGGACTCAAACATAAATGCTTCTGGAAGCCACTGGCTTCTTGTTGGATAACAGACCTACAGGTGGAGGTTACGTTGAAGGAAGGTAGCCCTTGCTCGCTAGAAAAGACAGGAAAACGGTGCTGTTGATAACCACCAGCGCTCGTAGGCAGGAACTCAGTCCTTCCCACCATAGCAGCTGGGGAAAGAGCAGGTCATAATGAAAGAAAATTTTGCTTCAATACCAGCATCCTTGACCTTCTGGTGCCGGTAATGATGTCCCTGGCCCTTGAGTAAAAGGGCCTCATGGAATGAGACCAGCGGAACGCACAAACGCCACTTGGGATGCCCACCAGGGAAATGCAAACTGAGAAAACTGTATTTAATTCAACCTCATGTGCGGTCACAGAAACAGGAGAAAATGTAACAATGACATCGGAATGGTGCCATTGACTGTGCACAACGGGCTTTCCGTAGGATAGGCAAAGCCCTCCAAAACAAGAACATTCTGTGACTTGAGAAAAAAGAAGGAAAAAAAACTCAAACAACCAGAAAATAGAAAGCTTTTGAGAGAAAACATTAGGTCATTTTTAAGTGATTACAGGCTTTCTCTAAAGAACACATCACAAAATAGAGGGGGGGAAAAACAAGAGTACTGAAATTTGCTCAGTCTGGAGCCTTGGTTTTTAAGGGAAGGCACTGTGTCCAGGCGAAGGGAATAATGGGTGAGATTTTAAGTTAAAGCAATAACCTGTTCTACCCTAGATCCGTGCCTCTCAATTTCTACTGTGATAGAGAATCCTTGGGGAACCCTGAAAAATCCCACTGTGCAGACAGCACTCAGGACCAAGTCAGCCAGACTCTCTGGGGTCAGCTCTTAAGTTCTCCAGGTGATGTGCGGGGTCAGCCACATTTGCAAAATGGCGCTTCTGATGGGGATCTTCACACACACGTGCCATGCAATTTGGGCCCTATTTTATTTCTTTTGGAAGCACTGTTTCAACAGACACTCGCATGAAGTCATAAAAGCCAAAGTATAAGCACCAATAACACCCAACAGCAGATCCCTGCCCCAAGATACATGCCCACCATGACCAAATCTACCTCAGGAGATACTTCCAGATCCCTGCCCTTTTCTTCTCCAAATAGGTTCCACTGTAGTTCTAAATAATACTTTTATGCTGCTATTTCTTCACATATTATTTCTGGATATTATCTAAAATTTTTCTATGGGTGACCACCAGTACCCCATTTCCATCTTTGCGCCCCACATCCCAATATCCTTACAACGCTATTTAGGGTATATCACTCTTTAGTATCAACATTGTCATAACCAGGCGATTCACGGTCACTCGGAACCCAGCTCATAAAATTTCCCTCCTTGAATAACCTGTTCCATGTGGGTGACCGGTTATTCAGTAACAGCTTCAGGTTTTCATTTTCATGCTTTCTCTAGATCTGTTGTTCGATTTTTCTAACCGCTCCCACAAAACCGGAGCCCATCCCAAGTACTATGTGCACAGGGTCAAATGCCTATTTCCTGTTGTTTATTTTTTTTTCCCTCCATGTCTCTCTCTGTCTAGGATCCTTTTTGTCCCAATCTGCTCCCTGCACTCATCTGGGACCCAATTCCTTCCGCCATCTTCCACGGAGTCCATGGTTTCTTGGAAACCAACTCTTTCCATTTTATTTTTATTTACTCTGCCATTTGAAGGAAGACGGAATCACACAGCTTTCTGAGAAAGAGTGCATGAAAGGTCAATCTTTTGAGAGCCTGCATGAGTGCAAGTTTACTCTGACTTCACATTGACAATTTGGTTCAGGATAGAGCTCCATGTTGTCAACTGGTTTTTCTTACTATTGTGAATCTTTTCCTCTGTCTCAGAACCTTTGGTAAAGACTTTGAAGGGTCCCGGGGCATTCTAACTCTTGATTATTTACGTTGTTCTCTCTTTTTATACGCCCCTCCAACGCTGTGAGGATCCCAAGCTCTCAGCATCTTGTCTATGTGGCTACTGTCCTGAAATCCCACGACAATGTGCTGGGGAGTGAGGTTCATTCTACTCATGGGCTGGGCATCTGCTGCACCACAAAAGTCTGGAAGCGTAAGTCTTTCAATGCTGGGGGAAAATTAAATTACTTATAAGTCATTTCTACCTCTTTCTGCAATCACTGCGCATATGATAAATTCCCAGGCTGAATTTTAATTAATTCTTTTTAATTTCCTTTCCCATCGCTCTCTCCTTAGATTTTACCAACAAGAAATATCTTCATATTTATTTTCCAATCCAATTCTTTACAACAAAGCTATTATGTTACTTTTTCATGGGATTCTCATTTCGTTCGTTTGTTTGCTTTAAGGATCAATAGTTTGGCTTCTCCCGCACAAGTTATAGATTAGAGATTTTTTGAGTGTGTGTTTTCTATTTGATGCTTTGTGCACTCCCTCCAGATAACTTTTCTCTATTGGCTATCCTTAGACTCTCTTATGAAGGGTTTCACTAGAATATGTAGGGTGGTAGAGTATCTTTTCTCATTTGAGAATAAGCTCCAAATGGGGGTTTTCAGCAGGTGGACCTCTGTACAATGAAAAAGCAATTTACTCAAATGGTCTTCAAATGCCATTTATGGGATTCTTTCCACGGCCCATTCAGTTTCTCAAAAAAAAAAAAAAAAAAAAAAAAGAATCTTCCAATATCGGTTTGTATAAGGGCTTTCACCCAGGGGACGTAGGGGAGAGAAAAGGCTGTGTAGCCAGTGGTAAGTGAAATGTATGTAATTACTAGTTTTCAGTCTGGGTCCTCAGTCCTCACTCCACTATACATAAAGTGCCCGGTGTTTATTGTCTGGGTTGAATTCCTCCAGATTAAATTTCCTCTGTTTCCTGAGGAGGAGCGTAAAAGACAGTGCTTTGCTACACGGGATGGAATCCTGTGGTCAGAGAGAACTTCACCTGAGCATAGAGTCTGGAAGACGTAACAAGATCATTGGGTGTGTTCAGTCCAACCCAGTTAGAGAGTAACGTGGGATTGTCCACCACCACGGAAATGACTTGTCTCACTCTGACAAAAACAGCCCTGCAGGTAATACAAGGACCTGCATTAGACAGTAAACTAGAGGGGCATCTGGGCGGCTCAGTGGGTTAAGCATCTGCCTCTTCATTTCAGCTCAGGTCACTATCTCATGGTTCATGGGTTCGAGCCCCATGTTGGGATTCTCTCTCCTCTCTACTCCTCCCCCTGTTCTCTCTCTCTTGCTCTCAAAATAAATAAATAAACTTGCAAAAAGTTTTTTAAAAAAGTAAACTAGCAAGGGAAATGGTTTGGTAGCATAAGATTACGTGCTTTATATACATACCCCGGGAAGTATGGAGAACACTCTCTATGGAAGGCAGTTTGTTTACATCAAAGTAAGCACTTTCCAAAGTGAGACACAGCTTGACTCAATATATTTTGTGTAGTATCTCATTCTTCTTATACATCATGTCATCAAGTACTTTTGCTTTTCTTGTTTATCTGGCACAGATGCATCTAATACAGTTAGATTAAAGCAATTTTTAAAAAACTAAGAAACAGGGCTAAAAGCGAAAACTTCCACGGAAAAATAAGATGGACCCAGGAGTGAGGGTGAGTATACGGAAGGCACAACAAAATATATTTGCCAACAATTTGAGCTCTAAACTGTCCTCACTTGGGGCACCTGGGTGGCTCAGTCTGGTAAGCGTCTGACACTTGATTTCAGCTCAGGTCACAATCTCCTGGTTCGTGAGTTTGAGCCCCACATCGGGCTCTGCGCTGACAGTGTGGAGCCTCCTTGGGATTCGGTCTCCCTCTGTCTCTGTCCCTCCCCACTCGTGCTCTGCCTCTCTCTCTCTCTTTTAAAATAAATAAACATTTACAAAACTATAAAATATGGCCACTTTCTTCCATCTATGTCATCCAGTCAGCTCAAGAGAGTGAGCCGTGTCCTGTCCATCATGTGGCTAAAGGGCTCCTGGTGACCTCTAGTGTTTCCACTCAGGCTGAGGTCTCCCGTCTAAACCTGGGTAAGAGCCTCATGTACACCTTTAGAGAACACAACATCCAATGAACCTGACCACAGGTCTGGCAACAAGCGCGAATTAAAGTCAATGGATATGCTACATGCTACGTGGCAGGAAGCGGACCCCAAAATGCAACGCGGGCAAAAGGGCAGACCTTGCTACCACCGTCGCTGGCATTTCCACACACGCCATCATCTCATTGAGGCAGGCAGGGGCAAAACTAACGTCAACGCTGGGTGAGAAAACGGCGTATATACCCAACCGGTTACACTGCTTATCCCCTGAGGGGTGAGAAACACAAAGATGACTCTGAAAAGTGGAGAAAAGAAACTATTAAATGTAGCTGCCTATCAACACAGAAGAATGCATTACGGCTGTTCTGCAAAAATGCGAGACACCGCATTCGTTCAGAATTACAGACATCCTCTTGCCCTTTGGTCTTTTATACAAAAGGTATCAGCAATCTATGACAATTTCCATACCCTCGAATTTGCAAATGAAAACTCCGTGGTTTATCGGAATGGCACTGTGGGATTAACTTTCCAATTTTAGGATTACAGATACAGAAAATTAAATCCCATACGTTTTCCCCGGAAGAGAAGCTTACGCAGGGTAAGGCTGCAAAGATGTGGAAACATTCATGCTTAGGGAGAAGAAAGGAGACGACAAGGGAGCAGATGTAATTTTCTGTGACATCAGTGATGTATCATGTTTGTCTAGTCCTTTAAGCTTGCGATGGTAGACTTTCGCTACTCGGACACGTGTGATCGTGAACGTAGACGTCAGAGTGTTTGGGTGGCCTGCTATCCTATCCTCAGCCACAGAACCCATGTCAGCGGGCTGGTCTGCACTCCCACACGCCTCTTCTTATTTGCTTGTTTTCCATGCTAGAAATGCGACGCTAAAAATAGGTCTGATTAATCCCTTTGGCAAACACACTGTCACTGCCTTCGGAAGAATAATTTTGCTAAGTGCATTCTCATTCTCAATGCATATAACCGTTTCAGAAGTCAAGAAAAGAAGTGGTTTCTTCCCTTTGACGGAACATGACAGATCATCTATATTCCAGCAATCACACTCCTGGGTATTTACCCAAAGGAGCTGAATACTTCCGTCCAGACGAAAACCCACACGTGGATGTTTCCAGCAGCTTTATTCGTAGTTGCCAAAAGTTGGAAGCAACCTTAACTAGGTGAATGGATAAAGTGTGGCCCACGCAGACAATGGAATAGTACCCAGGGCTCACAAGAAGTGAGCAATCAAGCTAGGACAAGATGGGGAAGAATCTTAAATGCACATTATTAAGTGCAGGAAGTCCATCTGAAAAGGCGGTATGATTCCAGCTCGATGACATTCCTCACAGGGCGAAACCATGGAGACAGTAAACAGATCAGTGGTTGTCATGGGGTTGAGGTGGGTGAGGGAGGGATGGATAGGCAGAGCAGAGAGTAAATTTAGGGCAATGAAATTACTCTGTATGATATTGTAATGGGGGATACATGTCATTATACATTTGTGCACAACATAGAATGTACAACCCCAAGAGGGAACCCTTATATAAACCGTGGAGTTAGAGTGATAATGATGTGTCAAAGGTAGGTTCATCCTTGGTTAAAATGTATATGTAAATATATGGCTGTATTTACATATATGTATTTACATATATATTTACATACACACACACACACACACACACACACACACACACACACTGGTTGGGGTGTGGATAATGGGGGAGGCTATGCATGTACAGGGGCAGGATGTACGTGGGAAATTTCTCTACCTTCTGCTCGGTTTTGCTGTGGACCTAAATCCATTCTAAACATATAAAGTCTTCATTTTAAAACACTATCATTCGGGGGCACCTGGCTGGCTCAGTCGGTATAATGTGTGACTCTTGATCTCAGGGTTGTGAGTTTGAGCCCCATGTTGGATGTAGAGATTACTTAAAACTAAAATCTTTAGGGACACATGGGTGCCTCAGTCAGTTGAGCGTCTGACTCTTGATTTCAGCTCAGGTCATGATCTCACAGTTCTCACATACAGCCCTGCACGGAGCTCAACACTGACAGCACGGAGTCTGCTTGGGATTCTCTCTCTCCCTCTCTCTCTGATGCTCCCCCGCTCACGCTCTGTCTCTCTCTCTCTCAAAATAAATAAACTTTAAAATTAAAATCTCAAAAATATAAATAAACACAAAAAAATTTTAAAAATTATCTAATTACCAAAACTTTTTTACATAAACAAGTATTTCTGTCGCCCAGCCGCATGCCAACATAGTTCCAGTCGGAAGACCTGGTCTTCTCATTTGCCCCACACAAGTATCCCGTGAGAGGGACACCACTGGGCCCATTTTCCAGAGAAGAAAATGGCCCAAGCAGTTAACCCCTGTCCAAGAAGACAGAAGTACTGTCAGGATTCACGTCATTTGTTTCCTTCTAAATTCTGTGCTCTTCACCACTAGGATATAAAATATTTCCAGTGTTACGGCATTCTGTGCAGTAGAGCTGAAACAATTCAATAATATAACCTCTCGGTGTTAATTGAGCTTTAAATTTTCTGGTGCCTCTTAGCACTCTTATGTTAAAGGATATTTGGCAGCATTAACATAAAGAGGTTGCTGACTTCAAATCAATCCCTCTGTAATTTAATTGAGTTCTTAAAATACATCAGCAAAATTGAATATCTAAAATAAAAGCCACGATCGGCAAAACAACAAGGATTACTTGAGAAAGTTTTCCATTCATGTTGTGGAAATACTATTTACAAGTTGATGTTAAGCAATTAACGCATGTCTTAAGCTGCGATCAAAGAGCTTGCAAAGGAGAAACGAGGGGCTTCCTGACAAATCGTGAGCTTTCCCATGGCCTCCATTTTCTGAGTCTGGATAATCATTAGATGTCTTTTTCTCCTGACAATTCAGGTGAAATATCTGTGTCATCTAGGAAGAGAAGAGCACCCTTTAAATTCGGATTTTTAGAAAGTTGGTGCCTGGTCTTTGCACACGCGCACAGAAATCTATGACACCAAAATTGTTCAGTCAGGCTTCATATTTTGGTTCAATATTGTTTCACTGTCCATGTTAATTGCACTCTGTTCCCAACCCTCCATGGCTAACTCATGGCCTTGTACCTGCTCATTCATATAGAAGGTCAAAAGGCAACTACCGATTGACTTTGGGTTCGCAAGGATCTGAGCTCAAGCCCAGTGCAAAGACAACCATGCCCTCCAGGCGTCACTCTTTGGCTCTACATTCCCATGTCTCCATCACAGACCCACCCTACGACATGGGTGAAGGCCTTTAACCTTCAGAGTTCAGTTTCCTCACCTGTGAAGATCATAACTGTGCGGTAGGTGGAGTTAATGGACCCCAAAGATGCCCGTGCGTTAATCCACAGAACCTATGACTATGTTACATTATATGGAAAATAGGAATAAGGACTGCAGATAGAATTATGGTGGCTAGTCAGCTGTCCTTGAGATGGGGAGACGATCCCGGATTATCCAGGTGGGCCCAATGGAATGACAAGGGTCTTTATAAGTGAATGAGGGACACAGAAGAGAGGGAACCGGGGAGATGGTAGCATGAGCAGGACTCAAGCCAGTGACTTTGAAGATAGAGGAAGAGGGCAAGGAGCCAAGTAATATGGCAACCCCTGGCAGATGTGGCCAAGAAACAGGCTGTTCCCTAGAACCTGGGGAGAAATGCAGCCAGCCGCCATGTTGATGTTAGTGCCAACAGACTCACTTTGGACTTCTGAACCCCAGAACTGTCAGATAATAAATGTGTGTTGTCTTAAGCCAGTGGGTTTGCAGTCATTTGTTCCAGCAGGCGTAAGAAACCGATACGAATGTAAGTACTGGATACGGTGGTTGAGATGATGGAGTTCATATATAAAAAGCACTTGGAACAGGTCCTAGCACAGAGGAAACGCTATCTAATTGTCAGCCCACGCTTTGGTTGACAACCCAAAGAGATAAGGCTGGATTCAGGAGGTAGAAGGCTAGGGTGATACAGTGAAAAGAGAAATAATGCTATTGGTGGGCACACAATTCCCCTTACTTCTATTATACGTTGGAATAATACCCTGTTCCCATCTATCGTTGTTTGATTCCACAAGCATTATAATATATCTTGACATATGTTTATTTCCCATATAGGATGTCTAGATGTACTTATAATTTGAATCAATTGCCAAATAACAGCAGACTGCTCATGCAGAATCATGTCCTTGGAACATGAAAAACTGCTCATACACTGAAACAGCTCGGGACATTTTTAAAGAACACCAGGAGGCATCTAGAAAGTTCAGACACATGACACTTAGTGGGACAGTGATGGAGGCAACTCAGATAGCATCAGGAAGTTGGCTAGGGGTTAGCGCTCTCCTTATGTGTCTCGAATATTCCATGACCAACTGAGATAACATGCAGACTCTATGACATACTTTAGCACAATCAAGTGCCATCACGTTCATGCACCACCTTCTGATACCTGAGTAAAGACCACAATGCGCTTTGCTGTAAAGAGAAGGGTATCCCT
>NC_064817.1:3313242-3394014 GCF_023721935.1 Panthera uncia
TGCCAGACTTGGGTCCTTCTGAGGCCCAAGAAAACAGGATCCATTCTAGGTCTTTATCCTGGATTTGTAGACGGTGGTCTTTTTCCTGTGTATTTGACATTCTCCTTGTGTATTTGCGTCTGTATCAAAATTTCCCTTCTTTGGAAGGACACCAGGCATACTGGATTAGAGACCACACTAATGTCCTCATCTTAACTCAATTGTGTCTTCAAATAAGACCACATTCTGAGGCGGGGGTGCGGGGTGGGGTTTAGGGCTTCAACACACAAATTTTGGGAGGAATGCAATTCAACCCATACGAGGAGAGACAGTCTATTTCCGTCATCGGCAAAAAGGACAGCCAGAGCATACAAGGTCATTCACACTGCATGTGAGATCTTGTCTCACCAACTATAAGCAGGTGACCGTGAGGCACTTAACCGAAGTGGGTGAGTTTCAACATTTCACCACCTCCTAAGAGGGGGGTTTCAGCTCCAGTGTGATGCCCATTCTTACAAATGACAGCTCCAGGGAAGAAGGTCATCAAAATATCCATGACACTGAAGATTGTATCGTGTGCCATTTTGAGGGGGATGTGTAAAACCTGAAAAAGCAAAGCAAGACTCAGACAGATGTCTTTTGCAATCAGTTCTTAGCTGTTCCCGAGTCTTAGAAATGATGACATCCTCTCAATAACCTGCAAAGGGTTTTAACATTCTGGGTCCTGCTCAGAAGAACACACAGAAGAGCATGCACCATTAAAATTAAGTGGAGAAATGGAAGGAGAATTACAAGCTGCCCAAGAGATAGGAGATATTTCAGGCCAAAGCTTAGAGACCTATTTGGGGAAGAGATATTAACATCGAGGGGACACCTTGACCCAGGACCCAGCACTCCGTGCCTGACTTAGAAACTGGGAAAAGAGAGAAAAGCTCAGGGTAGGTAGCTGGATTTGGTACACCAAGCCTTGTCACCTTGGCCACAGCAGCAATTTGGAACGGGCTTTCTGGAATCTTTTCAACATATGCCTTGACTTTTTATACAACTCACAGCGCTGGCATTGGTGACAAGTTTTATTAAGTCGCTGCTCAAAATTCCCTTCCTATAAATGTTCTCCAACTCATATCCATGGTAAATGGACAACTTCTCTTTCAGAATTTGCAGGAGGGCAGTCTTGAAAAAAAATATCAATTTACTGAGATATGATCAGCATATAAAAGGTATGCATGTTTCATGTGTACGATATCATGAGTTTGGCAATGAGGGTACAGCCGTGGAACTGTGACCACAAGCCACGCCATAAATGTATCCACAACGCCAAAAGTTGCCTCTCACCTTGTTTGCGTATTATTACTCTTTCCGTGTGTGTGATATCCTACAAAAGATCTATCCTCTTAGCACATTTAAAAATATCCTAGAGACTAGGGGTGCCTGGGTGGCTCAGTGGGTTGAGTGACTCTTGATCTCAGCTCAGGTCATGATCTCACGGTTCGTGGGATTGAGCCCTGTGTTGGGCTCTGCACTGAGAGAGTGGAACTTGCTTGGGCTTCTCTCTCTCCCTCTCTCTCTGCCCTTCCCCTCCTCGTGCTCTTCCTCTAACTCTCTCTTTCTAAAAATAAATAAACTATATATTCTCCACCATTCTACCTGCTCTTCCTGTGAGGCTCTTTTAGATGCCACATGAAAGGAAGATCATGCAGTATTTGTCTTTCTGTGTCTGGCTTATGTCACTGAGCATAATGTCCTCCAAGTTCATCCATGCTGTCACAAATGGCAGGATTTCTTTCTTTGTAAGGTGGATTAATATCCCATCGTATGGATAAACACCACATCTTCTTTATCCACTCATCTGTCTGTGGACTTTCGGGGTGTTCCCAACTGTTGGCTATTGTGACTAATGCTGCAATGAACTCGGGGGTGCAGGTGTCTCTTTGGGATCCTGACTGCTTTTCCTTTGGATATATACCCAGACATGGGAGTGAGCAAGACAGTCCTAAAGTCACCCCGCATTGGCTGGGCCCCTTCATGCAGACATCGGCAGGGGCTGAGATGCTTCCTCTCGACCCCTGTAAGCCCCTGTAAGAAAGAAGAAAGTTTGTCTGACGTCCCTAGTCTCAGCCCTACTGGGCTATGTTGCTTTGGTCTCTGGAATCAGGGGAGGGAAGCATTCACCATAAAGATACTGCGGAGTTTCCCAGTGTCCTTTCCGTTCCTGCTTATTACCTGCACTGGGAGACCCTGTGCACATCTCCATCCGTGGTGGTGCAGTTCATGTCCCTGCAACCGCTCGCAAACACTGAGCGTGGCAGTTGTGGTTGTGTGCGTTTCCCGCAACATCCTAAAAGGCACGGTGACCGTGGAACAACTCTGTTGATTAGCTCACGCCTCCTGGCTCCGGGAGAAATCAGCCTCTTCTTAAAAGAAAGCAGGCTTTGTGGGGGGAAAGATACCCTAAGGACAAAGTGAAATGTGAAACTGTGGTGATATTTATAGATTCTCTACCTTATCTTGGGAAGACTGAATGAAAGACAGGTGCGGAGCAATATCGGTTTGGTATGGATGCAGGAAAAGAGAGACGCTGTCAGTGAAGAATTGGTGAGGAGAAAGGCTTTGGGCAGCTATTGGCAGCCTGAATCAGCCCCCTCCTTTTTGCGATGACTCCCACGCCTAAAAGGAGGGGATGAAAACCATATGACTTTTGCCATGCACTGTCCGACATGAGATGCTGCAGAAAGGACAGTCTTCTGCAAGGCTTTTCTGGGAGGTCCATAGAAGCACACCCCACCGCTCAGAACGTTCAGTGTGTTCCTAGGTAGCTAGACACACATTATTAATGGAAGTCTCTCCTCCGGTATTTTTCACAGCATGGAAATGATTCTAAAAATAACCTGCAGAATTATGTAACTCCCTCTGCCATTATACTCTTGCTTTTTTTTTTTTTTTTTTTAGAACTTCTAGATGGATCGGCCATGAGCTGTTTCGGCTAGAAGCAATATAAAAGATATATATCTCAATGGACCCTTCTCCTTCATTAAGTTCTAGACTGTGGATGCTCCTGGGAGTTATAATTTAATCTCTGCAATCTTCACAGTGCAATTTAAGCAGTGGGTTGAGTTGTAAAATGAGTGTTTCAACATCGAGCGCTCCAACAGTGAGATGTAAATGTTTTTACTGGTTTTTCTACAGCCCAGATTCTCCAAGAAAGAAAAAAAAAAACAAAAAACAGAGAGAGAGAGGCAGTGAGCTCATAGTTTTGGGGGTGTGGTAGATGGGAGCTAGGTTCACAGAATACATCAGATTGCTGCAGGAAAGCCCTCCAACTAAGGATCTGGAGAATTCTGCAAGAAGCCACATTCTTCAAGCCCACTCTCTGAGAGCCGTCAGTGTTGATTCTGGAACTCGGGGATTCGGTATAGCTTGGAAGTCAAGATTAACGTCCGCCTGCTCTCTCCATTGTTCATTTTGTTTCAAAAAGCCTTCCTTTCTTTCCACTTTTATGAAAGGAAAGTACACAGAGGCATCTTATTACAACAATGAAATCTCAAATTGCCATTCAAACGGATTCAAAAGCACCTTGTACTGTGGACTTAAGTCATTAATGGAATCAGAATGTGCTGGTAAAACAATGGCTAGAAGACCCCAGAGGTGCACTGAGAGCTCCAAAGAAGAAGATTCACCTTTTCTATTTTTCAGTCGTGGAGAATGTGAACAAATTGTGAATTTCCTTTACACTCTACATAAAATACTCTGGTGAATATACGATTTCAGTTAGTAGAGAGGTGATTTATGACTTCTGTGTTTGCTCAGTGTTATTGTCATTGGAATTAAATAACTCAATGAAATCTATTTAGTTTGATAAGAATGAAAAATAGATGGGAATAAAGATACGTTCAAGTGTTTGACATTTGTCTTTTCTAATGGTTTAGAGTTATAGGTCCCTACATATATCTTGTCAAGGGTTCTTTTTAGACTCCCACTTATATTTAATTTTTATTTTTGATGTAAATTCATTGTGGGCCGAACTCTGCCTTCCTTCTTCTATAGAAAAAAAAAATGGGGGCGCCTGGGTGGCTCAGTCGGTTAAGCAGCCGACTTCGGCTCAGGTCATGATCTCGCGGCCCGTGAGTTCGAGCCCCGCGTCAGGCTCTGTGCTGACAGCTCAGAGCCTGGAGCCTGTTTCAGATTCTGTGTCTCCCTCTCTCTGACCCTCCCCCATTCATGCTCTGTCTCTCTCTGTCTCAAAAATAAATAAACATTAAAAAAAAAATTTAAGAAAAAAAAATGAATGATTCTCATTTTCCTTCTTGAGCAAACCATGGTATCAGTTGAATTAAAACCATGGTACCAGTTGAATTTACATATAATTATTTAAGGGGTACCTAGGTGGCTCAGTTGGTTAAGCATCTGACTCTTGATTTTGGCTCAGGTCATGATCTCATGGTTCATGAGTTTGAGCCCTACATCAGGCTCTGTGCTGACAGTGCGGAGCCTGCTTGGGATTCTCTATCTCCCTCTCTCACTGGGAAATATGCAAACCATCTGCTTTCAGATCTTCCTATAGGTGTAGGAAGATAGGGTTTTACCTATTGAAACAGTGTTCATCTTATAAGTGTGAATGATGCTTCAATTAAGGTAACATCCTGGCTAACTCTGGTCTGACCATCATCCCTTATGCTGCAGAATCCTGTTGCTGATACAGCTACAGAAAATCAAAGCAAAACGTTAACTCTTGGAACCATACAGATCTCTTTGAAGAATTATAGTTATTTTTCTATTTTATATGCTTGGCATAAATGATGTTTTCTATGTATATCTATTGGATGGATGATTACATGAATGAATGTAACCTATGTGCAAAATGCTGTGCCTTACAATTTGGAAGGCCACTAGGGATAGAGAAGGAGAGAGAGAGATCTTCATCTTCTGGAACCTCCCTCAGTTCAGGGAGCTTCTGGTTGTTGCCTTTGTCCATGAGTAATAAAAATAATAAGAATAAAATCCATAACATGCATGGAATAGAAGGTACTAGACTCATTTTGTTTTCGGGAGAACCATAGTTGAGGATTGGCTGCGGAAGAAAAGAAGGAAGTCAAACCACATGGCCTGAGGTGCTTTCGGGGATGTCTTTCCATTGCATAGCTGGCTTAATCCTGTTCCTGTGAGGTATTATTATCTTCATCATCCAAATAAGGAGATGGAGACCAAGGAAGCTACAATGGGATGAGAGCTTCAAGGTTCATAAGTGGCATAAATGGGGTTCTGACCCTCGTGTTCGAGGTCCAGGGTGCCAACCTGTTCGGCGAACATGAATCAGTTCATGCTAGAACTGTGTTTGTCTTAGAGATTGCCACAGCTTCAGAAAACATTCAGCAACAACACCAAGTCCTTTCCAGAATGCAAAGCTATTACTTTCCAGGCCACGACTTCTCCCTTCTTCCCTCATCACAGTTACTCTTCATCATGCAACCAGTCATGCCCTTTCAGCTATCATTACTGGTATCCCTCGTGTGCAGGGCCACCCACCAAACTAAGAAGGTAGCAGCAAGCAGATGGCACTCCCTGCCCTGACAGAGACGGTACCTTACCTCAGACTTAAACTAACACACACGTGTGGTCTCACAGTTTCTGTGGGTGAGGAGTTCAGGCACAGTGGAGTCCTCTGCTCAGAATCCATCAGGGCTTCCATAGACGTATCGTCCGTGCTGAGTTGTCATCCAGAGGACTGACTGGGGAAGAATCCACAGTTAAGCTCAGATGGGTTGTGATGTCTCATTTCCTTGAGAGCCCTGTTGGGTTTAAGTTTGCACCTGCATGTGTCCTTCTGAAGGAAAAGAACTAATATGTATGAAATGTTGGACTAGCATCCTTGACAATTTTGTCTAAAAGAAATATTTAAGGTTCATTTTTTGTTTCATGGACCTAATGTTCTCTTTGGAGCATAGAGGTGGTTATTTGATTTTCAATTTTCCAATGTTGTATTAATTTTTAGGAATACTCTGTATAAGAGATTAATGGCTTCCTTAGTTAGTTATAAGTACACTCAAGACTATGCTGGGGCACCTGGGTGGCTCAGTCTGTTAAGCATCCAACTTTGGCTCAGGTCATGATCTTGCAGTCTGTGAGTTCGAGCCCCGCATTGGGCTCTGTGATGACAGCGTGGAGCCTGGAGCTTGCTTCGGATTCTGTGTCTCCCTCTCCCTTTGCCCCTCCCCTGCTCACACTCTGTCTCTCTCTCTCAAAAATCAATAAACATTAAAATAAAATTTAAAGACTACTATGCATACTCTACTCATCTACAAGTATATTCCCGGGATTTAAGAGAATATACTTTTTGACGTCCATGCCCTACCAAAACACACACACACACACACACACACACACACACACACACACACAGAGTCCTCATAAAGAGTGGCACCTAGGGGCTCCTGACTGGTTCCATCAGTAGACCTTGCAACTCTTCACCTCAGGGTTGTGAGTTTGAGCCCTATGTTGGGTGTAGAGATTACTTAAAAATAAAATCTCTTTTTAAAAAAAGAATGACACTTAAAGTTTTTGTATGTGTTTAAAAAAAAAACAGTATTTTCTTCCTTAAATTTATTTATTTCAGTAATCTCTACACGCAGCTTGGAGCTTGAACTCACAACTCCAAGATCAAGAGTGACACACTCTTCTGATTGAGCCAGTCAGGCACCCCAAAGGCTCTTTTTGTGGGGTAAGCTCTAAGCCCAACATGGACCTTGAACTGACAACTCCAAGATCAAGAGTGTCCTGCTCTACTGGCCCAGCCAGCCAGGGGCCCCCCAGCATTTTCTTCTTATTTACCTCCTGTTTCTATTTATTTTCTTCACAGGAGACCAAATGATCTGAACTCTCTCTAATTCTTTGTCACAACAATGGTTGCTACCTTTATACACTGTCACTGTGAAGTATTATCAAGACATTAAAAAAAAAAACCTCCTTTTTAGGACATGGATCGTAGAAAGGAAACAGTGTTTTTCTTTCTAATGCTGGTCACATTATGAAACTCAATTTTGCTTAGATCCATTCCATCCCCGAATTGTCTTCCAGTTAAAGTAGGTTCAATCCGGTCTGCACCTCCTTAAGATTATTCCTGTTAAATGCTGTAGCCATTTGCTTTTCTACAAAAGTTCCCTAAAATACCTTCCCTTTTACTGATATTGCCATCCTCAGCCCCTTCGGTAAAGAAAACCCTTCGATTGAAGGAGAAAATCGGCCTGCTCCAGTACTGCAGACTTTCCAATGATTATTTCTCTAGCTCAGGATTCAGTAGCCATACTGTATCTTTCCAAGGCCAGTAGATTTCCTGCCATGGGGTTGAGTTCCTGAACCCCCAAAGGCTTTGCTATATTCAGGATCTCCATGAAAGCACTGTCTTCATGGGATATACACATTTGTACCAAGTTTAGCAACTACCAAAAGATCTCATGTTATATGATTGCTCATCCCATTTGATTTAAAACAGGTGCCATCATAAGCTTATAGTGACATAGAAATGGTACACTTGATCCTGCCATTGTTGGCTCTGAGGTTTCCACATTACAATACATATGTCAAGAAACTACAGAAATCCTTCACGGTGTCAGCAAGTCAGAAGCCATTCGTTTACGGAAGCGTGCAGGTGTGATGTGCATACTGCGATAGACGTGCCAATGCAATCGTCAGAGACAGGCAGCGCCTGCCCTACCATGGAACATTCCTCCTTAAGAACCCAGCTTCGGATTTTCTGACTCGGAATTTTGTAAAAGTGTAATTGTTGTAAAACTGAGAAAATTGCCTGGCTGTAAAATCCTTCAAATTTATCCGTGTATTATCTTTGCAGTTTTTCTTTAAAGAATAATAAAAAGAAAACCATCCAAGGGGATAGTAATTGCATAAAATGGCAGATAGCAAAGTAGATAAAATTTTAATCAAATCTTTTGGTGCTTAGATAGGAAAGGAAAATGTAAATCATTAAAAGGTTTATCTTTAAAAATTAGATGTAAACTGCTCTCTTCAGAGACCATCCATATTTAATTTTTATGTTTTATAAAATAGAACCATGTTTTAATCAGTCATACAAACATGGACGAAAACGATTTTCTCGTGTGGCCATTCAAATTCATTTGGCCTGTTTATTTTGCACTGCAGACACCTGAATCCCACGTTCCTGGCACTGAGATGAAACGTGGACTTGTTTAGAGGAAATTTTCTGGACATAATGGAAAATTTTATGGAGTTTGAGTGAATTCCTGTGAGGCAGGCCTTATAGTATTGAGTATAACAAGATTGTGCTCTATTTTCCTTAACGACCAACATGAAAATACAGAAGGCTTTACAATGTAGGCAAAATGCCCTTTCCAAGGTAAATATACCTAAGACACCAAAGCCCCAAATACGTATTACTATGCCAGCGTCTGTGTGTGTCATAAAGGAGCTAGGAGCTCGTCCGCCCCACTTTCTCTTCCCGGGAGCACGTGTACCCACACATACCAGAGACCCACATGGTTGTGTTCATCTTGCTACTCAAAGCCTCCTCCATGGGCTGCAACATCAGCCTTGTCCGGAAGCTTGCTAAAAATGCAGAAGGTCCACCCCATCCTAAACTTGCTCAATCGGACACTTCAGAGTGATAAGTCCCCCCCCCCCCACCCCTCCCCATGTGTCACCTGCACATTGCAGTATAGGAAGTTCTTGTAGAGAAAAGTCGCCTGGAGCCACTTGACCAGGGACATGTTTGCATAAAGGAGAAGGAACATTAATTGCACTCACTAACACTCAGTGAAGGTAGTATTGTCATATGATTTACCGATCCTATACCTGTAATTATCTTACTATTTATTATACAGGTTTGTGCACCTGATTGCACACATGTACGCACACAAAGTCCTGTCTGCTTTCCCTCGGGGTACACACATTTCAGCTCATGAGGTGTTTTCTCTGGATGTGTTACCATCGTCACCCACCGTTTCCAAAAATACAGAGGAGAAACAGCTAAATATTCTGAAAACTCCACAACATGAAAGTTGTGACTCTGAGATTTAGAAATGACAGAGTATCTGTAGGGAAGAAGGGAAGTCGGTCTCCCTCAAGGTCAGGTCAGGGTTCATCATTGGATTCTCAAGTCAACACAAATCAGCTCACCGAGCCCATTTAACCTTTCCGAAATTTTTATTTTAGGGAGCAGGGAGGAGGCAGCGTGCTCTAACTCAACAGTCTTCAACATTTTTTATCTGGGGGATCACTCTGCCTTTTGAAAAATGATCCAGGACCTCAAAGAACATTTTTAGTCTGGGTTCTATCTATCGTTATCTGGCAAAAGTGGAAATGAAAATGGAGAAACATTTGAAGTATTTACTTATTACTATATTAAATTTATATTTAATGTAATAAGCCCTTTGCATGCTAGTATAAATAACATCTTTTATTAAAAATGACTGTATTTAAAAAAAAATAGTGATTAGGGTCCCATTGTTATGTATCTGAGCAAATCTCCTCAGTGAGCTTCATAAAAAGGCAGCTGGATTCTCAGATTGGGTTCTGCATTCAGTCTGTTATAATATCACCTGTCATGTAGTTTCTGGAAAATGTTACTGCAAGTCAGTGAGGGAATGAGAGAGGAGGAAAGGCAACAGTGTCTGAGAATTATCATGAGTGCAGTTTTGGCCCAAGGACCTTTGGAAAGGGTCCTGAGACACTCAGGGTTTCCTGAACCGCAGTATGGAAACATGTGCTTGAATTTGTGGAAAGCTGCCTCCCACGGGCAGAATAACAGAAGTCAGGACCACCTTCATCATATTCAGGGATCAGTACAAAATAAAAACGTGGGGCCCCTTGATGTCAACTTATTGTGAATTTCAAGATGGTTGAGAGCAGAGCGTAAAACCAAGTCGGTGATGGGGGTGGGTCTTCTAAGAGTGAGTTGCCTGCAAAAGACGTGGTAAAAAATGAAATAAATAGTATTTCTGGCTGTAATGTTGGGAATGAATGGAGCTGTGTTTGGGTGATCTTTGGGACACCACTGGCTTCTCATGTGTCCAGTAGTGGGGGCGGGGCTGTTACTTGTGCTTAGGGCTGGATGTGAGACGCTAGAGTGTTTCCTCTTGGTTTCTGCTTTTGGTTTCCCCCACCCACCTTCCCCAGGCAGAGTGAGTGTCTTCACGCTCTTTCATTTCCCCAGAAGTGCATGGATGTTCCTTGTTCATCGATGCTAGCCTGATGTCAAGGATGGGGAGGGTGTGGGGGAAAGGGGTGCAGTGTTCTGTCCTCCTCATCTAATGTCAGATTTAGCTTGCTCTTGTATTCCCAGGGTTTAGAGATGGGACCTTCTCAGCATCCCTGGCCTCCCTTCTCTGTCAGTGAAACTTGGGTTGGCCTCTACGGTTGGTCTTGGGTGGGAGGGAGTTTATGCCCTTTCTCTGGAGGTAGCAGAGTTCTGCTTGTCACCAGTATAGGATCTGGGGGCCAACAGAATTTTCTGCCCCTCCCTTAGGATTAGAGGATTTGTCTGCTATGCTTGACCCAGCTGCAAAGCGTCTGTGCCTGGGCCCTGGGAGTGATGTCACTTGCCGTACCTTTGACCAGACATTGAAGATTTTGTTCCCTGTGAGAAGAGAATTCAGGGAAGGTGGTGGGTCTTTGTGCTTTTCCCCTGGCAGGTGTTGGTCAACCCCATCACACCTGTACCACTGAGGTGGAGTCTGTCTCACATCTCACTCTGCTTCCAGCCTCTCTCTTGAGAAACAGTAAGACCACCTGAGAGCTTGTGAGTAAGTGTAGACTCTCCTTGTGCCTGGGGCCCTAAGCATAAAACTAAAAATGTAAACCCAAGATGCTCATTAAGCTATAAAGTAAACATGTACTGAATATTTTAACTTATTAAGGAGGGAATTGGTAAGATCTATGGTTGGTTTGAGCATTTACGGTCTGATAAGGAACACTGAAATGAATTTACAAATGGATATAAAACTGACCAACTCATGTACCGGTTTCCCATTGTGCAGCCAAGCAAAGGTGATGTGTGGAAAGAACATCGCACTGGCAAAAGGTGAAAAGCAACTTTTTTCCACGGGACCTAATTTGCATTGCTTTGGACAGGAATTATTTGTCTTGCTCTCTGTTTGGTGTCATTTAGAAAGTTGTAGATAGTCTGGTGAAGGCCTATGAAGTAAGAGACTACCTGAATGGATGAGCTAGCTAGGACATCCATGACATTTCAGTCTTTCAAACCTTCACCTTAGAGGGTGTGGGGTTGTTCCAGATTGGCACACTAGCCCTCAGTTGAGCTATAAAAGTTGGTTAATATTTCAGCAGATTTTGTCTTGCTTATTGTAGGGGGCCAATGACAGGCTGCCTCAAGATGGGCCACCTTGGCATGAACAGTATTTTGAGTTAAAAGCAATTGAAATGGAGCAGATTCAGGAAAACTCTTTACCTCCTCCTCAAGTGTCTAAATTTACACTGGAAAGGAGAGCCTGCACTAAGAAGAGAGGTATTAATAAGATCTTCTTCTTTACCTAAGACACTTAGAGCAACCTTTGTTTTCCACACACATCCTGTCACCTTCCTGCTAATGGCCTTGTTCCTCTTGGTATCCTCAGACCCCTACCCCTCTTGTTCAGGTCACATAAGCCTCCCACTGCCTGTCTTTGGAATTTCCAAATCCCTGTAGGTACAAAACTGAATTTGATGTTCTCCTGTTAATGGGTCTCATGTCAATTTGACTTTTCATCCAGCTGTAAGGACCCTGAAGGGCAGAGGAAAGTTTTCCTCATCAGCATTATGAAGGGGAGAGGAATATGACACCAAAATATCCCTCTTGGGCATAAAGGTTATTTTGAGCCGATTCATTTTGAGGAGCTGCAGACATATAAGAAGCTCCACAAACCTAGTAGAAATTTACCTTTTTACGTTTAAAAGGGAAATTTCTGTTTGCAAGGGTGTCCCCTTGTCTGTGCCAGAAAGAGAGGGATGGCTGAATCTCTAGAAACTCGTATCAATGGGGAAGACAGTGACTTAAATCTACCTAACGACCATCCCTTTGTCCTGTTCTTCTGTTATTGCGGGCAGTTCTCAGCCAAGAACCTAGAAAGGTAGAGGAAAAATGATTTCTCCCCGCCTACACTTTCCAGAGTGAAGGATGGCTCTCCCCTCCACGCTGAGATAGGTAATGGAGGTGGCATATCTCATCCCTCATTGGAAGGTCTTAACCACATCGGAGGGCTCAAAGCAAGTTCAGATTTCTGTAGGTTATCCTTCTCTTTCTCCTTGTAAGAGTAGAAGCGGCATTCTTTGCAGCTTCAGACAACCTCAGGAGATGTGGAAGAAAAAGGAGTGGTTTGATATTTTGACTGTCATGCCACACATACTAGCTTTTTTTTGGAGGTGTGGGGAGCAAAGGAGAGTGGGCCTTGTTCACTGGAGGCTTGAAGTAGTGAGTAAAGAAGACAGACGTATGAAAATTCCCTGCAGGACATGGCCATGGGCAGTGAGACAGAAACTGGTACTGGGGGGTAAGAATCACCTGTAATCCCTATGCTTAAATTGGAACTTCCTAATTAAATGCCTTTCCTTCCGTTCGGTGGCATTTATATTACTATTAACTTCCTTACACAGAACCTTTCCAGGATTTGGTTTATTTAAGTAATTGCCAATGGCTTGGAACAGGCAACAATTGTGCTTGATTAGGCAACCTTTCAGGACAAAAAAAAATAAAATCAGGTGTACTTTAAGGAATAGGCTGAGTGAAAATAATCTGTGTGAGGTCGCTCGGTGCCTTATGGTATTCCAGGGACTTGCACCAAGAAGGTTATTTTTATGCAATAAATATCTAAGTTGGATGGGAAACACAATAATATTGCAGGCATCGAGTATGCAACATAGCATCACAACCTCTCTTCTTGTACCATGATGTGGTTGTGCTTTGACTTATTAGTGAGAGCTAGCTTTTATATTGTGTTTCCGAAGTCACCTGAAATCTGTATTTTAAAAGATTTAATTTTGGGAACAGTTTTAGGTTCATAGAAAAACTGAGAGGGAGGTGCAGAGGTTTTCCATATACCTCCTGCACCCACCCACACATCAGCCTCCCCCGTTATCAACACCCACACTAGAGTGAGGCATTTGTTGTAACTGACGAACCTATATTGACACATCATTATTTCCCAGAGTGCATACTTCATATTAGGGCTCACTCTTTTTTTTTTTTTTTTTTTAAATTTTTTTTTTTTTTTTAATTCTTTTTTTAACGTTTATTTATTTTTGAGACAGAGAGAGACAGAGCATGAACGGGGGAGGGTCAGAGAGAGAGGGAGACACAGAATCTGAAACAGGCTCCAGGCTCTGAGCCGTCAGCACAGAGCCCGACGCGGGACTCGAACTCACAGACCGCGAGATCATGACCTGAGCCGAAGTCGGCCGCTCAACCGACTGAGCCACCCAGGCGCCCCTAGGGCTCACTCTTGGTGGTGTATGTTCTACAGTTCTGGAGAAACGTGTAATGGCCCGTGCCCACCGTTACAGAATTGCACAGCCTAATTTCACTGCCCTGAAAATCCTCTGTGTTCTGCTAATTCATCATTACCTCCTCCCCAACCCCTGGCAACCCCTGATCTTTTTACTATCGTCATAGTTTCGCCTTCTCCAGAGTATCATCGAGCTGGAATCATAGACTATGTAGGCTTTTCAGACCCGTCTCTTTCACTGAGAAATGTGAACTTGACGTTCCTTCGTATCTCTTCACAGCTTGAGAGCTCATTTCATTTTTAGTGTGAATAATTCCATTGTCTGGATAGACCACAGTTTATTTATCCAGCCACCTATTGAAGGACACCCTGTTTGTGTCCAACTCTGTGCAATGACGAATAAAGCTGCTGTACAGCTACCCATGAGCGGGTTTTGGGGTGGACATACGTTGTCAGCTCTTTGTGGTAAGTACTCAGGAACACGATGCCTGGGTCGTAGTGGAACAGTAATACGTTTCACTTTTGAAGCAACCACCAAAGGGGCCGCACCATCCTGCATTCCGCCCAGCAGTGGATGAGCCTTGGTGCTGCTCCATTTCCTGGCCAGCACTTCGCATTGGTCTTTGTTCTGGACTTTGGCCATTCTAGCGCACGCACAGTGCTATCTCACTGCTGTTTCAATTTGCATTTCTCTGATGACATTTTTCATTAAAATCTTTTCTATTTCATCACAAGTGGACAGGTTAGCAGGACCAAACGCAGTGTTATTTTTCAGATGCTGTTACAGAGAAAATTAGACTCAGAATGCTGATTAAACGCTCCCGAGTTTGCGCCATTGTAAGCGATAGATGAGGTTTTAGAATGGAGGTGTTTTCTCATGCTCTTCTTCGTCATTGCAGAACCTGGTACTTTGCATTAAAGAGAACAGTTTACAATGGATCTAAGTCACATGTAGAAGACTCCACAACTGTATGGGTGTTTTATTTTCCTTAATTCAAAATAGAACATGTCACAGTCCACATGTGAAATTTCTATTGCTGGCACACTTTTTGTTTCACCTAAATTATTGGCAGAATTTTCTCCAGTTTCCTACAGTATGTGTGTGCACTGGGTTTGGATCAATGGTCTTAGCAGGCAATTATAGACATGTAGGGAATTAGGAAGAAAGAGCGAAGATAATACGGTGGTAGGACAACCACATGGGCTTACAGTCCACACTGCCTTTTTATGAGCACCATCAGGACCAGACAAAGATATGGAGAGGGACTTATGCCCATATTGATGTGACTAATTAATGCTCTGCCCACACCCATAACTCACACTTAGGCTCCATGGTTTCTCTGTCTCTACAGTGGACACGAGTTTTACAATTCTAGGAAAGACATTTGTTTCCTATTATCAGGAGTGCATGGAAAGTTGGGGAGAGTCCTGTTTGTCTAGTTTGTCTTTGATATTGATGTGTGGATGTTACATGCCATGATGCATCGCATTGGGGAAGGCATGGAGGGCCATGCTTTGGAAGTTAACCAAGCCTTAGTTGTAGCCATGACTTGGCCATGATAATAATAATGCCCCCTAAGTGTGTTAGTTCTTAAGTGGGTAAAAAGCACATGGCACATGACTCAACGAAGAGGAGGATTACAGTTATTTTCAGCAACGGATGGATCTAATAAACATATGCTTTTAAAAAAACGTTCAGTGGTTTCAAGGAATATAACAAGGTGGCACAAAGGAACTGGATGTTCTTTGAAGCAAGGATCTGTTTTCATCCTCCTCAGTGCCAGCCTTTAGACAGTGAGAGGGTGATTCATGCTGAGTACTAGCAATTAACTGTCTATGATTGAAATGGTCAATGGTTTTATCTATTGATTTTCAATTACGGTGACTGCCTTGTTCACTGCCCTGCTTCTGTCCCTTGTTGAAGGAGATTTTGTGAAGGGTCTTGTTTTCATGCCCTGAATACTGTTGACTGGACCCGTGCAGAGAATCTGATCAAGAAGGAGAGGCTGGACAGGTCAGGCGTGCGTTGGGGTGCACAGGGATCAAACACGCTACTAATATGCTCCTTCCAGAAACCTCAGGTAAATAACTCTTAGAAGGTGATGTCTCCAAGTGGGAGAGCTGAGTCTGCAGGAATGCAGAAGGACAGTGAGGAGGAGGAAGCCCTGAGTGACAGGTGAGCAGCAGCAGATATGAAGTAGAGAAGGGGAAAGAGAGGAGGGAAAAGAAAGGCGCTGGTACCTGGGGAAGCAAGGAGCAGACATGGGATAGAATGAGAGGGGCCAGGACAGTAAAAATGAGGAAGGAGTCAGCAGACCTCCACGCAGTTAGCCTGGTAACAACCTGATGTTTGATGTCTGGGTCTGGTTTCCCTTCTGGTCTGTCAGTGCCTTGAAAGGAAATGATCTTTATTTACTTATTTTTTCACATCCATCCATCCATTCATTTTAGACAGAGCACGTGAGCAGGGTGAGGGGCAGAGGGAGAGAGAATCCCAAGCAGGCTCCACACTCAGCACAGAGCCTGACTTGGGGCTTGATCCCCAACCCTGGGATCACGACCTGAGCTGAAATTAAGAGTCAGATGCTCAACTGACTGAGCCCCCCCCCCCAGTGCTCCAGGAAATTATGTTTATTTTTAATTTTTTGTTTATTTTTGAGAGAGGGAGGAATCAGGCGGGGAAGGAGCAGAGAGAGAGGGAATCCCAAGCAGGCTCCGAGCTGTCAGCGCAGAGCCTGACGTCGGGCTGGAACTCACAAACTGCAAGATCATGACCTGAGCCGAAACCAAGCGTCGGATGCTTAACCAGCTGAGCCACCCAGGCGCCCCAAACAATGTTTATTTTTAAGCTTATTTGAGTCAATATCTGTTAACTGCTGATGCATCAAACATTAAAAAAATCAGATACTGAATTTTGGGTTTGTGTATTATATGAACACAGGCTAAATATAGAAAGCTTTGCATTTCAGATAATTAGGAGAAAAAATAGCATCATAGTAAATCCCCCTAAACAGAATTACTAATATTTGTCTACATTTCCTCCCACCTTTTTTCAAGTGTATTGTATGTATTGTGATATTTATATCCAATTTATTTAATCCTCAATAGAGTATATTACATTTTCTAAATTTGTATGTGCTTCTCACCACGTTGGTTTCTGATACATAGTGGTCCACTGACTTGATGCAATGTAATTTATTTAAACCTTTACCAACAGGAGGCATTTACATTGTTGGTCCTTCTTCTTAATTTCAGCTCAGGTCGTGATCCCAGGGTTGGGGATCAAGCCCCAAGTCAGGCTCTGTGCTGAGTGTGGAGCCTGCTTGGGATTCTCTCTCCCTCTGCCCCTCACCCTGCTCACATGCTCTGGCTAAAATGAATGGATGGATGGATGTGAAAACATAAGTAAATAAAGATCATTTCCTTTCAAGGCACTGACAGACCAGAAGGGAAACCAGACCCAGACATCAAACATCAGGTTGTTACCAGGCTAACTGCTATTGACTTTGTTTTTATTTTCACAAATGAACTAAGACTACCACTGTTGTCCGTCAACCATTTCCCTTAAAGGCTCTGCATTATTATTTAAATTTTTTTCTTTCAATGTTAATTTTTGACAGGCAGAACACGAGTGAGGGAGGAGCAGAGAGAGGGAGACACTGAATCTGAAGCAGGCTCCAGGCTCTGAGCTGATAGCACAGAGCCTGATGTGGGGCTCAAACCCACAAACTGTGAGATCATGACCTGAGCTGAAGTTGGACGCTTAACTCACTGAGCTACCCAGGCGCCCCTCCTCTGCATTATTTTTAAATCATCTTATGGCATTTGTTGTGGAAAACCCCCTGAGGATAATCTATTTTTTTCTTCCATTTTTTTAGGTCACTTATATTTCCTGCTCGAATGCCTGTATGTGATTCTTTTCTCTTCCATGAAGTTCTTGGCAAGCCCTCTGGGTCACCAAACTCAATTATTTCCTCGGCTTTAGGAAAATTCTTTCGATGATGGTTTCAATACTGTTTTCCCTGCAGTGGTCTTTGTTTTCCCAAGTTCCAACTGTTCTTTGGAGTTGAAAGTAAGATTCTACCATCATTAAAAAAAAAAAAAAAAAACAACTCGTGAAAAACTAATTTGTGTTCTGTTCATTCGCCTTCATTCCGCCATCTGAGATTGGCTTACTGGGTTGATTTCCCCACACTTTGCTCTTTGGTACCCCAGACTGTAAAGCAGATCTTCATCTCGGGATGGCGTTTCTCAACTCCACACAATCTTTCCCAGCTCTGCCTATTGTTACCCCTCCCCTACTCCACACTTTAGATCTCATTCTTTTCATGTTTAATTTTTGAGAGAGGCAGAGCGTGAGCAGGGGAGGGGCAAAGAGAGAGGGAGACACAGAATCCGAAGCAGGTTTCAGGCTCCGAGCTGTCAGCACAGACCCCGATGCGCTCGAACCCACGAACCATGAGATCATGACCTGAGCTGGACTGTCGTTCACCCGACTGAGCCACCCAGGCGCCCGTACACTTTAGATATTCTTAACTATGTTAGAAAGTATGGCATGTATAGCATGCTGATTCTAGTTAATCCTACTGTGTTGTATATTCGGAAATTGCTGGTTTGTAACTATGTGTGATGATGGATATGAAGCAGACTAGTGGGGTGATCATTGTGTAACATTACAAATATCGAATCATGATGGTGTACGAGTGAAACTAATGTTATATGTCAGTTGTATCTCAATAAGAAAAAGAAGACATTGGACCTTCTGATCTTCATCTTGGACACGTGGCTTCCAGAATTACAAGAAATATATACAGTTTTTTAAGCCTAAAAGAGAAAAAGGGGCATGAGGGTCCCTTGTACCTAGGCTTTGGCACATATTTGCTGCCTGGGTCATGCTTTCTTCTCCCCAGATCCATCATGTCCATTGTGATTCTTTCTTTTTCCTCTGAGACATCATGTCTCACAAGAAGCCTTTCCTATTGTCCTAAGGGATGTGCCCAGATCTCTGGGTTAGGTGTTCCTCAAATGTATTTTTGAGGACTCTATTACCTACAAAAATGCCGCCAGTCTATTATAAGCTATAAAAAGGCAGGGAAAATATGTCTTGCTCACCAGTCTGTTTTCATTGCAGAGCACATTATCTCAGAGCATTCTAAACAATAAACATTCAGCATATCTCTTATATCATTAATTATTTAAGAAGGTCCCCTGTGAGTGAGGGAAGATCTGGGTGAGGGAAGATCTATAAAAGCCTGATGTTTGCACAAAGCGTGTAGAGTCAGAGCCTCGTCATTGGGAGAAAAGCTTTCAAGCAAATCAGCACTTTTGAGCCAACATGTTGTCGGAGGTGGAGGAACCCCTACTTCTTGACCTGTCTGTATCAGAAGCTTTTCAAATATTGCCCATTTCCATCTTCACAAGTGCGTGGTAAACTAGACAGGAGTGGTCCTGCTTTGAAAAGAAAGAGACTGAATGATGGCAGAGGTGCCCAGTTACACCAGACATTTGCACCGGATTCTACTCCGAGCTGCTGTGAATCTGATTTCATGATTTTGATTGGAAAACCCAGACTTTGCACCTCCATGTAAAGCTTGGGCTGCACTCTTGAGGGCACTTGACCTGAGAGGCTTCCCTGATTTTGAGAGTCCCCCCTGCCACTCCGCATTGCCCCTCCCAGCCCTGTGTCCCTCCAGGTTGTAATGGGGGGGCTGAGGGCATCCACCTAATTTCAGTTGTAGCCTCATGTAGCGTGCTAGCACAGGCCCATGGCAAACGCAATTCAATTCTCCCTGTCTTCCTTTACTACTGAGAATCGTGTTCCTTCCAAATCCTTGTTCTTCCTCATGGATTCCTGCCTGTCTCACTCCCAACACCACCCCCTCGAAGAATTATGCTGTGCAAACTGAGAAGTCCTCTTCTCTGCCATGAACATTTTAAATTCGCATGGAGTAAATTAGAGTCTTTCCAGTATGTGGTTATTATGCCACAAACAGCAAGAACATTACACTATTTTTTAACATTCCTCAGATTTTACACCCTGGTCCCATTTTTATAATTACTAAACAGACACATGGAGAACATTTATTGTGAAAATGTTAAAATCGTTTTCTTTTGGAACTTGTTGCTCATAGGCAGTTCTGGAAGCAAAGCTTGGGGTGACTTGGGTCACATATTAAAAGATATGTGGGGCGGAAGGCAGCACCCGTGGTCAACCATGTGAGCCCGAGCTCCCCAGGCAGGAGTAATGTGGTTGTGGAGGTGACGTCTGGGACCTTCCATCGCTCATGGTTGAAATGCTGTCCACCTGATATCCACTTAGGGGTGACCTCAGGAGTGAACTCTGTCTTTCTCCTCCTGATCCTCATATCTCTTCATTTTATCTTGACCTCTGGCAAGACCCTTACTTTTTCCATGTTGACATACCAACTGGCAGAGTCTGGTTATACCCAGAGTGTCAGGTTCAGTTTATTTTATTTTTTTAAATGTTTATTTTTGAGAGACAGAGAAAGCACATGAGCAGAGAAGAGACAGAGAGAGGGGGAGACATAGAATTTGAAACAGGCTCCAGGTTCTGAGCTGTCAGCACAGAGCCTGACGAGGGCTCAAACTCGGGAATGGCGAGATCGTGACCTGAACTGAAGTTGGATACTCAACTGACTGAGCCACTCAGGTGCCCCAGGTTCAGTTTAAAATGTATGGGAGGTTTTATCACTCTAGGTTTTGTTTTTCCTGATCAGCTAGGAAGACCTACCAATAAAGATCGATCGGCCAGATATCATGACTTTAATGTTACGAAAAGGAAATATTTACCAAGAGACACCAAAGGTCTTAGGATAAATCAAGTTTGAGCACAAGGTCCGTTAATCCTTTTCTCCAGGATAGTGGAGCTCTCAGCACACTTTAGAGTATTCAGTAAATATGGTCAGTGTCATGATTTACATCTTTCTTCTTTTTATCTTTTACACATTTGACACCATCTAGATGATACTGGTTCCAAAATCACGTGCATCGGAAGCTGCATTGGCAAGAAAATGGACAAGGTCATGTGAGTTATCCTTCTTATCACTCGACCCTGAGATTCCTTCCAACAAACAAGTGGGTGTGAGCTGCCAGATATGTGGCTTCCACCAGGAATCTCCACGTCTGATGATACTATTTTGAATGAGTCCTTGGGTTTATGCAAAATGAATTTATTTACACATTTTTGTCAACAAGCATTTTTTGAAGTTACTGACCAAAGATGGTTGAGTAAAGATGTTTATTACACTCTTTCTCCTTAAAATCCACCATAAACAACTGACAAAAACTAGAGGGGAAAAAATAACCTCTGTCTTTAACAACATAAGAACATTTTCACAGAAACAATCACATTGAGTCACGTCTGCTGATTGAACATGGCTTAAAAAAAAAAGATGGTTCCCTTTTTCTTGGAGGACGAAACACTAAAAAGCTGAAGTAACAGTCAAGGTAATGGTGAGTGGGTGTGAAGAGTTGCATGCACACACATCTAACACGTTGATAGTATAAGGTTGTTCCCTTCATAGTATCATGAGTTTTCCATCATTTACTCCCCATATGTTAATTTGCATTTCAACTGTGGTATGTCCTGTCTGGCAGCAACTGGTTAACTGTCACGTCTTTTGTCTTTCCTTGGACCTGTTGTGAACCTGCATCCAGCTTGCCTTGGAGTGAGGTCCTGGGCTATACAATGTGGACATAATTCGTGGGGGTGACTTTCAATTCTGCATAAAAATCTAATTATATGTTTCCTTCTCTTTCCTTTCTCCACTGGCCAGGATGAACACAAACATGGAAGCATCAGAATTTAGCTATGAAAAATTACGGCACCAAACAATGGACGCCAATTGGTGCCTAAACCATTTCTTAGAGAAGTTATTTGTGACTCAAGATAGCCTGTTTCAGACATCACGTGAGAAAGGGTACTATAGCGTTTGAACCATTATACAGTTGTGGGTTTATTTCATCAGTCAGGGTTACCTTATCGAATACAGTGTATGACTGTTCCCTTGCTTTGAAAAATGGAATTAAATACTTTCATCACAGGTAAGCCCAATATTAGACAAGCCTGGAATTCGTCTATGTGCTCTACTTTCTTTTCCTTTCTTGAACAGTTCATCCTAAATCCATAGGGTAGGGCTGACAACAACAGGTGTCCATGCCAGGTCAGGGAGAGAGCTTCAGTGTTCCAGAACAAGATGTCAGAGCCAGTATAAGCAGGAGAGATAGCACCAGTGTGGGGGAGAGGAAGCCAGATCAGCTATGGGAAATTGGATACATATGGGGAGGAAGAAGAAATAGCATGTGCGTTAGTCACGAGGGGAGCCAAGGTTCTCATGGTCAGATAAGGGAGTTAAAATTACGAATGGAGAAGGTTTCAGTGAAGACTGTGGTATGGAAATAGAATCAGAGGCATCTTTAACTCACGATTTTTGATGCAGTCAGAGATCCAAAGAAATGAATGTAGATAGAAATGTATGCAGATATTCCCTAGTTCTGTTTAGTCAGAGGGCCCGGGAATAGTCCAATGAGCACATCGAGGGCCCAGATTTTGGCTTCTATGTACCACTCTTTATTAAGAGATACCAGGGCTCCTTGAGATAAAGAAAAAAAAGCAGGGGGGCGGGGGTGGGAAGTCCAGGGCTGGGCTGGATCAGGAAAAGTACAAGATGAGTTAGTAATGTCTTGTGTCAGAAAGTGCCCAAATGATGAGATCATGTCAAAGGACAGTGAGGCTTATTTGGAGGATCTAACACAGGTTAAACTGGGGACAGTTTGAACGAACTAGAAGCCATTGAGTGAAATGACAAACCATGAGGCCATATTGATCTAAATAAATCAAAGGAAAATGTTATGAGGAATAGGACATTTTCATAATTTGAAAGAACTGCCCAATGATACGTACTTACAAAGGGCAAATGAGTGCCTTTACAGTAAACCATGAAAACATGTCACTTTAATGGAATGATCAAGTGACCATAATTGTTAACTGCACTAAAAAACGTTGTTCACCACAAGACAGGATCAAAGGGGAACATGTCATTACTTCTGGGATATTCCTGCCAAAGACACAAAGCTTGAATGGAGTCATGCAGACAGTTAGACAAACCCAATTTGAGGGGCATGCTGAAAAATAACTGGCCTTGTGAATTTCAAAATTATCAAGGTTGTAAAGGTCAAGGGAAAATCCGAGGAAATGCTCCGGATGAAAGACACAATCGAATGTCTCATGTGATTCTAGAATGTAATTTTGTTTTAATTTTTAATTTTTTATGGAATGTAATTATGTCTAAAGGACATAATTGTGATAGTTGGCAAGGTTAAATAAGGTCTGGCAATTAGACCATCTTAATGGATCCAGGATAATTTCCTTATTGTGATGTAAGAGTTTCCCCATTTGTAGAAAACCAGTAGGGCATTTTCAGGATTAATGATGCATCAGAGTCACCACATTGACTCACAAATGTTTCTGGAAATTAAATACAGTTCTTTACCCTACACTTGGAACATTCTGTATATTTGAGGGTTTTTTCTTTTTTTTTTTTTTTGTATTTTATTTTATTTTATTTTTTGTTTTTTTTCTTTTTTTTTTTTAATATATGAAATTTATTGTCAAATTGGTTTCCATACAACACCCAGTGCTCATCCCAAAAGGTGCCCTCCTCAATACCCATCACCCACCCTCCCCTCCCTCCCACCCCCCATCAACCCTCAGTTTGTTCTCAGTTTTTTAACAGTCTCTTATGCTTTGGTTCTCTCCCACTCTAACCTCTTTTTTTTTTTTCCCCTTCCCCTCCCCCATGAGGGTTTTTTCTTAAGTTGTAAGGAAATGGACTATCACCTTCTTCTTGTGAGACTTCTGAAAATGATGTGGACCTCTTTTGCCCCCAGCAAGTTCACTGCCTGTATGGATGGGGATCCCACGCAGGTGGGGTAGTTGAGGGAGGCACAGAAAAATCTTGGTCAAAGTTAACTGTGAACTAGTATCTCCTTTCCTGCAGAGTGGAGGCTGATGCCCTCCATTGAGGAATGAGGGGCTGTGCCCTCCCAAAGCTGCATCGCTGCAGTTTTGTTCCAGGTGAGTTGATGCTGCTGGAGAGGCCATCCAGACGGCTGAGTCAATGCTACTGCGCTGTGGGTCAACAGATGCAGGCACAGCTCCCTGGGTTTGCTCAACTCAGGTTGGGCTCCCGTGAGATCCCCAAAGAAAAGTGGAGGATGAAAATTCTCTCTTGTGTAGAACCACTGGCCCTCCTTCTTCTGTTTCCTTCTATATCTTCACCACTTTCCCAGATGTTTTGTCTCTGTTATCTTTTCTGCCTAAGCGTTTGAGATTTTCTTTATTGGCCTTCATGATGGTCCAGAATATCAGTGCTTGGTATTATTCTAGAATTACTATCTAATGCAACACATAGGAGAAAGAAAAAAAATAATCTATCTATGATACAAGAGGGTGGACTTATCTTCAGAAAGGTTAGATTTGTAACTAAACCCTAAGAGAATGACCCAGAAAAAAAAATGGACACATTAAAATGTTGAAGTAAAATGGCTATTTATGGTATTGACACACAAGTTCAATAATTTCCCCACACATGAGTAATAATACGTTAGAGAACAAGCTAACAGATAACCCACATTAGCAAATAAGCAAATAATAAAGTGCCTCAAAATTAACCTAACAAGCCATGTACAAACATATTTAGAGAAAATGTTGAAACATCATTGACATATATTAAATAAGAATTAAATAAGTGGAAAAACATGTTATTATTTTCTTGGCGAGGGAGCTCCGTATTGTAAAGATGTCAATCTCCCTAAATTAATTTGTAAATTGAAAGCAATTTCAATATCAATGCCAACAGGATTTCTTTGAGTACAAGAAAAGCTGGTTCTCTGAGTAGTGAGGAAGCATCAGCCCCTCTGGATACACAGATGGGTTATAAAGCTACATGTATCATAGGCACTTGGTATTGGCACAGCAATAATCAGAGAGCAATCAACAGGACAAAGAGTCCATAAATAGATTGGGAATTTAGTGGATGACAAAGAGAATATCCCAAATGAGCGAGGAAGAGAGAATACACTTAAAGCTGTGAGACAGCGATGTGGCCATCAGAGGGTAATATACGTGCATGCACAAATAAGTGTATATACAATATAATTCTTCTTTTAAATGCTTGTTTATTTTGAGAGACAGAGAGAGCATCGGTGGGGAGGGGTAGATAGAGAATCTGAAGCAGGCTCCATGCCGTCCAGCACTGAGCCCAGTGCAGGGCTTGATCTCACGAACGATGAGATCATGACCTGAGCTGAAATCAAGAGTTGGATGCTTAACCGACTGAGCCACCCAGGTGCTCCTATATAACTGTAGTTCTAAACAGTGTCTGTGTGTACATAGAGACGGTACATGGATAGATGAGATAGATGAGAGAAAGACAGATATATAGATTAGATATAGATAGGTAGGTAGGTAGGTAGATAGATAGATATTCCTATTTATCTACCTGTGCTTATTTTATTCATTATACAAATTTAAAAATGAGGGTAGAGATTCCAGAACGGAACAGGAAATTCAGTGATGAACTGGAGACAACTTTCAAAGCAAGACAGAAACTCCAGGCACTACACAGATTTACTGATTTGGCCACACATGAATTTATATTTTCTGCATTCAGACACATACTAGAAATGAAATCAAAGAACAAATTTTAAAAAATGTATCTCTTGGCCTAGGCCATCCTGAATTTGAACAAGGGATGCTTTCGTTGGTGCATTTAATTATTTGGTATCATCAAAAGCCAACAGCATAGCACACGACATTAATGGTTGCTCCAGACACATTAAATTGATTATC
The DNA here is from genome assembly GCF_023721935.1 of Panthera uncia. NCBI lineage: Eukaryota > Metazoa > Chordata > Mammalia > Carnivora > Felidae > Panthera > Panthera uncia. The sequence goes on from NC_064817.1 coordinate 3,338,557, forward strand.
AGTTCTGTTTATTAGAACTCCGTAAGTGGAACTATAAACATTTTCTCCATATCCAGGCAGGAATTGATTCACTTATCCTTAGGAAGTAAACGAAATTCAAGTTCCCAGAATTCAGCTAAGCATGAACTTTGGGATACAGGAGGAAAAGTAAATCAACACTATGAGAACTCATTCAAATTATAAGAAGGGATTCAAGTTATAGAATGCTTTGAATTCTATAAACTTTGGGGGTTTTTGGTAACAGCTTTATGGAGTCACAATTCACACACCATGCAACGCACCCATTTAAAAGCACACAATTAAATGGTTTCTTGTATGTTCACAAAATTGCGCAACCACACAATAAATTTAAAGATATTTTCATCAGCTCACAAAAACAGCCTGTATATTTGCATGCAATTCCTCACCACCCCTCCCCTCCAATCCATGCAACCACTAATGCAGTTACTGTCGCTAAAGACTTGCTTACGGTAGACATTTTCATATAAATGGGAGTCCCACAACATGTGCTTTCATGACTGGCTTCTTCTCATGGCATACTGTTCCCAAAGACTACTCATGTTACAGCAGGTGTCAGTACATCATTTCTTTTCATGGTGGACAGCCCATTCTATGGTTGGACCACATATGTTTTTTTTTACTTCATCCATGCACGGAAATGTGAGTTTTCCAACTTGCCTCTTCGTTTTCAAGACCGCTTTGGCTACCATGGTGTGTTACAATTGCGTATGAATTTTAGAATCAACTTTCCCATTTCTGAAATAGGCCATTGGGGTTTTGATGAAATGGTGGTGAATCTGTAGATTGCTTTGGTGAGTATCATTCACCATAACAAGATGAAGTCTTCCAGATTGTGAACACAGGATGCCTTTCCACTTTCAACTCTTTACTTTCTTCCAGCAGTGTTTTCTAATTTTCAGAGTATGAGGTGTACTACTTTTTTTTTCACCTCTTTTTTTCTTTTTCAAGTTAAGTTGTACTTCTCTCATAGGATTTATTCCTAAGCATTTTATTATTTTCAAAGGAATTATGAATAGAATTGTTTTCTTAATTTCATTTTTGGATTATTCATTGCAAGTATATAGAAATTTGATTCATTTTTCTTATATTAAGCTTGCATCCTTAGAATTTTCTATGTATAAGATCATGACACCTGTGAATAAAAATGGCCTTTTGCCTTTCCTATCTGCATACCTTTTTAAAAAAATTATTGAATTTATCAAAATAAACTGGACTTCCAATTTTTTTCTATCTGCATACCTTCCATTGCATTTCCTTCTCCGGCCAGTCTAGAATGTTCAAAACAATGTTGAACAGAAGTGTTAAGAGCAGAAATCCTGGTCATGCTCCTTATCTTAGGAGAAAGCATCCAACCTTTCACCATTAACTAAGATGCTAATGCTTGGTGTTTTGCAGATTTCCTGTGGGCGTTTTTTTGTTGTTGTTTTGTTGTTGTTTGTTTGTTTGTTTTGTTTTGATTTTCTGTATATGTTGGAAAAGTACTACAACTGATTTAATGATCTATGTTCGAATTTTGACCTACATACTTCCTTTCATTCTGAAACATGTATAGCCATGTGCCATATGCTACATAGTAAGTGGTCTTAAACTTGTGCCAATGGTAAAGTGTGAATTCCCAAATACCTCAAGTAGAATTTAATATTTAGCAAACCTAAATTCGATTTTAGTGCTTCCTCCAAAATAAACACACAAAGAAAAACAGACAGAAGATTGATCCCATGATACTCAAATACAAATTTTAAGTAGAATGCAGCAATACGAAAGTATTGGTAATCTTAGAATCGATTGAAAATATATGAAGAAAAGTGTCATTGTAAATGGTGCTGAGAAGCTCCATTCCGGAACTGGTCAGCTTCAGTTTACAAACAGTAATGTTGTCTCACAACTATAAAGCACTTGTCAGTTTACAAAGACCTTCTATAATCATTATCTTCTTGGTATCTTCCAATTTTGCGACAGGTCAAATGTGTATTCCTTTTGAGAGTGAGGAAACTGTGTTTCAGAGACATCTTAGGTTATGTGAATGCACACACTGCCCTAAGGGTGGTGCTTGTACTAAACATTATGTTTCTCCCTTTGCTTTCCAGAGTTCCTCTCTGCACCTGGCATGATGTGTACAGAATTGTTAGTCACCACCACCTGTAGTTTCCACAGAAGGCAAAAACGGGAAAAGCTGATTTGGTTTTAAAAAAAAAAAACATTGGGGCGCCTGGGTGGCTCAGTCGGTTAAGCGTTCGACTTCAGCTCAGGTCATGATCTCGCGGCCCGTGAGTTCGAGCCCCGCATTGGGCTCTATGCTGACTGCTCAGAGCCTGGAGCCTGTTTCAGATTCTGTGTCTCCCTCTCTCTCTGACCCTCCCCCGTTCATGCTCTGTCTCTCTCTGTCTCAAAAATAAACAAACGTTAAAAAAAAATTAAAAACAAAAAAACAAAAAAACAAAAAAATGAAGCTCAGGAATTCAAAAGAGAATTCAAATGTCCCATGACATCAGGATGGAAAATAAAAGCTATATTTAAAATATGAGGGGCTCCTGGGTGGCTCAGTCGGTTAAGCACCGACTTCAGCTCAGGTCATGAGCTCGTGGTTCGTGAGTTTGAGCCCTGGGCCAGGCTCAGCTGAGAGCCTGGAACCTGCTTTGGGATTTGTCTCCCTCTCTCTCTCCGCCCCTCCCCTCACGCTCTGTCTCTCTCTCTCTCTCTCTCTCAATAAATAAATAAAAATTAAAAAATAAAATACAAATATGATTATGGGCTGTTGGCACTAATTAATGTTAATTTATTTTTGCCATTCAGATGCTTCACTGAGGTGAGTTCATTGATGTGTGATGCTGATTCAAAACTTTTCTACATACATATTTTAGGTAAAAACACTCCAATTTTGAGGATGGGGTTCCAGTTTCTCAACGGTTTGAAATCCAGAGTCCATAATTAAAGCAATTTAAAAACATTTAAAGAGATAGGACATCTCCAGGGTGGGTTACCTAAATTTCAGGATATTGCCCTGTGTATTCTGTTTCAAGATCCATAGATCCTATGAAAGAATTCTAAAATATTAAAGAGAAAGGGTTTTTTTTTTTTGAGAATTTTCCTTGTAAAGATGGGATTTCATGAGTTCCAGTGAGCTCCAAAGCAAAAACGGTCCACGCAGTCAATAAAAAAGGGTTTGAAAATGAATTATTATTATTATTATTATTCATTTATGAGGGAGGGATTTTCAGACTTCAGGCCCATATCCACATTTTCCTGCTATGTCGCCATGTGCCCTGGGCACAATTACAATGTATGCCACACTCTGGGAGTCCTGTTCTGTCGTTGTAAGTTTGTTTGTTTATTTTCAGAGGGAAGAGTATGAGCAGGGGAGGGACAGAGACAGAAGGAGAGACAGAATCCCAAGCAGGTTCCATGTTGTCAGTGCAGAGCCCAACACAAGGCTTGAACTCACAAACTGAGAGCTCGTGACCTGAGCCGAAACCAGGGGTTGGATGCTCAACTGACCGAGCCACCCAGGGGCCTCCTGTTCTGTAATTTTAAGAAGCCTCAGTGACAGCCAATGGGGTCATGCTTCCACTGACAGTGAACTCCTAATGTGCAGTGTAAATATGGATTGCCACATACTTGAGCAACTCAGCTCACAGCAATGTCTGTTGTACTTGAGAAAGTACATCGGGACAGGTGATGAGTCACACCTGCACTGCAAGTCGGCTTGGCAGTGTGATGTCTGAGCCGGTCAGGGAAAATAAAAGGCAAAGTTGGCGAATATTCTAGTTTATTCTGTGGGTCTTGCCCGTGGTATGCTTACTTCTTGGCATACTTAAAGGCATGCTAAGCGTTAGGTTAAGGGAAGCTTAGAGGATGTTTTGATCAGAATTCTCCAGAAAAACAGAACCAATAGTGTGTGCATATGTGTATAGTATATATATTAACATTAAATCCTGGTGGCACCCATGGGAAATGAGAACACATAAGTGTGACTGATGGGTTGTTATGAACATTCTGGAAGGAGATATGGCAATACATAGAAAAGGCTTTAGATAAAGGACTATCCTTTGACAATCAGTTCCATTCCTAGAAATACACTGTAAGCAAACAATCATTGGTGTGTGCAAAAATTTAATTGTGTGTTCTCCCAAGTTCTGTTGATTAACAGTGAAGAGATGGCCAGAAACTAAATGCCCCAAATGGAGAATTGATAAAAATAAAAAGGAGTTGAGTTTCAGTGCAGCTATTTCAAGATGGTACTCCAGGGGTGCCAAGGTGGCTCAGTTGGTTAAGCCTGCAACTCTTGGATCTCAAGGTTCATGGGATCCAGCCCAGAGTCGGGATGGATCCTGCCTGGGATTCTCTCTCTCCTTCTCTGTTACTCCCCAACTCGCTCTCTCTCTCAAAATAAATAAACTTTAAAAAATAAAAAAAAAATTAAGATGGCATTCTAGGATAGGTTATAACAAAACAAGTTAAAATATTCGACAGATATAAACACAGCTACAGAGATAGATAGATAGATAGATAGATAGATAGATAGATAGATACAGATATATCTCTATAGAAATAACTAAAAGGATATATACTCAATAGGAAATGATGGTATGATTACAGGTAATTTATGCTTCCTTCTTTGCACATTTCTGTATGTATCAAATATTTTAGTAAACAACAACAAAAAAGTAACTTTCCAGTGGAGAATCCCAACAATACCACCCCAGTCAGGCAATCATACTCAACCCCAACAGTGCTGTGATGTTACTAGAACGTGCCCTTGTTAGGATGTGACAAAAATGATCCTTTGTCTCTGTCTTTCTTGTGAAAACCCACAACCCCAGGCTAAACAGGAGAAAAGTATTCCCATGAATCCCGATTGAGTGATACTGTACAAAATACCTGAGCACTCCTCGTTCACACCGTCCAGCTCAAAAACCAACCGAAGTCTGGGGAAACCGTCACAGCCAAGAGAGACCTAAGAAAACATGAGGAGTGAATCGAATGTGGCATCCAGGTGGGGTCTTGGAGTGGCAAAGGGATGTCAGGGGATATGAAATAGGGAATAAGGACATTGGAGTGCAGTAGGCCTTTGAGTTAGTGTTGTGTGTATAGAGATGATGTCTGCGAAGGGGACAATTCACCAAGGCGAGTCTGTTTCCTGCCCTCCCGCGTCAGTCTCTTCATCCACATCTGCCAGTTTCCCCATTGAGAAAGATGCATAATGGGTGGTCTCATCTGAGGTAAAGACTTTTCTCGGAGCCTACTCTAGGCATCGTTGATGAACATTGAGTCTAGACTGTATCAAATCTCACATGTCTCCTTCACCCATAAACAGCTCCTCTCTCTAAGCCTTCTGGCATTTCTGTGGGGAATGCTTCTCATACCCTGTAATGGTCATTTCTGAGAACATATCCCAGAGGAAGAGACCTGCCCTAACCTTCCTCTGGGCTGGACAGGACTGAGGCTCAGGTATTTCTCTCACCTGCCCACTGAGTGTAAGTCCCAGCTCCTGGTGATGTCACAGAGCTGGGGTTCAGCTCTTTTGTGACACCAGGGGTTTCCCTGGGATGGGCCAAGATGCTTACCATTATGGTGGGCACCTTCATTCAGCTACAGTGTTGACTATGAACAGTTAACAGAGAGTTTCTAAAGCAATTTCTGGAAAAGCTTTGATCCCAAATGGTGCCAATTTCTACCCCAACCAGCCATAGAGGTAATGGTGTTGTTTTCCCCTTAAACCATATTTTTTAAAAACTGTTAGTATTTTCTGGCCATTTATTTTTTGGTTGGAAGATCTGACAGCTGCATTTTTTTCCCTGACAAGGTTTTTCTGGTTTACCTAACACAGTTGGGTTGGGATAGAGCCAGCAGAGCAGCTGTGGGCTCTTGGTGGCCCGTGTTTAGGGCAGCAGGAATCAATGACAGAGCGAAGGTGGATCATTGGGAAGGGAGAAGCAATCAGCTATCGGGAAATGGAGATAATATTGGGTATGCTTCAGGGGAACAGACTTCAGTCCTCTGTCTACACCTTCACGGTATCTTGGGACCAGTAACTGTGAGTCTCAGCTTTGCCTCCTTGCAACGTGGGGACTGGAGTTCTGAAAAGCCACTTCTGGCTCTGATATTTTACGGCTACAACTGCATATGACAAAATTCACAAAGATGCCAGAGATTCGCTGTGCCAAGGGGGTAGTTCAATACTTACTAGGTCAAAAAGGCTGTGTAATGGCATTATCAGGCAATCTGGATTATCTACTCATTATCTGTACCTTGAGGGCTGATTATGTGACAGATGAGTGGATTTGAAATTGTGTCAGTAGAGGAAGAGAAGTGTGAAACGTGGGGGGATGAGTTAGGCAATCATGTGCTTTGCTCATTCAGCAAAAACAGATCACAAATCTTCTCTGTTAGGAGTCAGGGTGACATTGAAGGAACCAGAGGGAGACAAGAAGAGAAAGGAAGTGAAAGAAGGGAAGCACCGGGTAGGAAGGTGAGGAGGAGATTTTGTGGTCTGTTCGAAGAGTCACATTTGCTGCCCATGGACTTGACAGCAGGATTCGTGCAGAGGAGGTAGGGCCTCAAGGTCAACCAGTAGGACAGGTCAGATCAGAAGAGACAGAGGATGCCATCCTAAGGAACTGAATGGATGTTTCGCACGTAATGGAGAACTTAAGTGTATGAGCCGTGATAATTAGAATTGTGTTAAGGTTGCCGGCTGAGGGGCATCTGGGTGGCTCAATTGGTCAAGCATCCAACTCTTGGGTTTCTGCTCAGGTCTAGATCTCACCGTTTGTTGGATTAAGCCCCGCGTCAGGCTCTACACTGACGGCTCAGAGCCTGCTTGGGATTCTCCGTCTCCCTCTCTCTCCCTGCCCCTATCCCACTCTCTTTCTCTCAAAAATAAATAAATAAATAAATAAATAAATAAATAAATAAATCGTTAAAAAATATTAAAAAAATAAAAGGTTTCTGGCTGATACATAGAAGATAAAGAGGAGGTGAGGCTGAAGGGAAACTGAATATTAAAACTGCATCAATAGACCAAAAGTCAACAATGTGAGAAGTTTGTCTTCAGCTTCTAACATGCTGGGCATGTTGGGCTCAAGGAAAATAGCATAGCTTTAAACTGACGAATTACTAAAAATACATGAAGATAGGCAACTTAGCATTCATTTAAGAACTTTTTTCTCCCCCCAGAGAGAGTGAACCAGCAGGAGAGGGGCAGAGGGAGAGACAGGATTCCAGGCAGGCTTAGTGGAGCCTGATGTGGGGTGTGAGCCCATGACTGTGGGAGAATGACCTGGGCCCAAGTCAAGGGTCAGACGCCCAACCCACTGAGCCACCCAGGCACCTCTCATGTAAGAACTTTCAAGGGAGACCAGAACAAATGGAAACAAAGTAATGTAAATAATACTGGGAATGAATGGATTAGAGAAAAGAGTATTTTTACAAAATCATGCTCGATATGATTTTCTAAGGAACAAACAACAAAATATAATGTCAAATATATAACTATGAAAGGCATTTAAAAAACTTAGAGATACCTAAAAGGAGTGAAAAATTATATATAGTCAAATACAGAGAAAGTAATACTTATGAAAGATATATACTTATATATAGAATAGGAAGAAAATCCTATCCACTGTTTCATATCCAAGTGTTATATATATCAAACATTTGATATGTAACATATTATATATACAACTTGGCATGCATAATATAAGTTATAACATATACAATTTGAAAATGAGAATGAATGGGAGTATTATTTTTGCAAAAACATAATTTATCAAAACTGGCTACAGAAGAGGTAAAAATCTTAGACCAATCACTCCAGCAGACATTGAGAAAGTTGCCAAACGATTATGCCATAAATGTAATGAGTTATTTTAAATTCTGATGAAACACAGGATTCCTGTGTATTTATAATTTTCTAAGAACAGAGAAAGAAATTAGGACAATAAAAGAAACCATATGTCATTACCTAGTAAGGTTCCTTTCAGGAATGCAAGGCAGGTCAACATGATGAAATCCAAATGTATAACTCATTGTATTAGGGGAACACAGGAGAAAGAGTAAGCATTTCTTTTCATAAATTAGATAATTTAGATACATTATTAGATAATTAGATAAATTAGATTGGATAAAAATCAATATCAATATCTAAGAATAAGTGTTACTAAAATAGCAAGAGAAATAAATTTCCTTGCATGATTTAACAAAGAAAAAAGTTATTTCAGGGGCGCCTGGGTGGTCAGGTGGTTAAGTGTCCAACTTTGGCTCAAGTCATGATCTCATGGTTTGTGGGTCTGAGCCCCGCGTCGGGCTCTGTGCCCACAGCATGGAGCCTGGAGCCTGCTTCGGATTCTGTGTCTCCCTCTCTCTCTGCTCCTCCCCTGCTCGTGCCCTGTCTTTCTTTAAAAATAAATAAACATTAAAAAAAAATTTTTTAAGTTACTTTAAAAGTATAGCTATGCTGAAAGTAAAACACTCAATATTTCCCCTTAACCTCCACCAAGGACATGACAAGATTCCTCACTGAAGTTTTGCTGACCGTTTGCCTGCAGAAAGATCATATTTGATAGGAGGAGGCAAAATTGTTGATATGTGAAGATGCTCTGAGATTTGCCCATAGGAGTCAATTTAAAATAAATAATGTTCAAAATTATAAAAGTTCATTATGAAGCCCAGGGACAAAACAGTAACTGTGTTAAAAAATTGTTACTGTTGACTGCATTAAAACAGAAAGTCAATATGGTTTTTATGTCCAAACCTTAACCAGTTAGGAAACATAATTTTACCATGTTGCTAGCAAAGCAGCTACAAAATGAAAATAGAGGGGCGCCTGGGTGGCTCAGCGGGTTAAGCATGTGACTCTTGATCTCAGCTCAGGACTTGATCTCGGGGTCGTGGGTTCAAGCCTCACATTGGTCTCCATGCTAGGCATGAAGCCTACTTAAAAATAAATAAATAAAAATAACCAAATAAAAACGTCATAATAGAGAGGAGCAAAATTAATGAGAAAGTCTCTGGATCTATATGAAGAATGATGGATTTCTTTACTCATACAACTTCAAAGTCCAGGGGCAGGGCTCCTTTTTTTTTAAATGTTTATTTATTTTTGAGAGACAGCACGCGAGAGTGGTGGTGGTGGGGGGCGGGAGAGAGGGGGACAGAGGCCCCAAAGTGGGCTTTGTGCTAATAGCATTGAGCCCAATGCAGGGCTCAAACTTACAAACCATGAGATTATGACCTGAGCCAAAGTCTGTCACTTAACCGACTGACCCACCCAGGCACCCTGGATTTATTATTTTTTCAATTAATACATTAAACTATTTTTCAAGTTTATTTATTTTGAGAGAGAGCATGCAAGCAGGGGAGGGGCAGAGGGAGAGAGAGAGAGAAAGAGAGAGAGAGAGAGAGAGAGAGAGAATCCCAAACAGACCCCACACTGTCAGCAAGGAGCCTGATGTGGGGCTCGATTGCACAAACCCTGAGATCACAACCTGAGCCGAAATCAAGAGTTACATGTTTAACCAACTGAGCCACTCAGGTGCCCCAAAGGATGGATTTGTTAAACTTACTCAGAGGACATTAAAAAAATGACATGATTTAATAGAAAGCCCTGACTAAATATGGAGACACATAGCTCATGCTGGTCTGGAAAGACTTAAATCATAAAGATAAATTCCGGTTGACACAATTTAATGCAAATTCATTCAAAATATCAAAGTTTTAACTTGAAGAAATACTTGAAAGTTCTTTTGAATGAACACATTTTGTAGATTTTTTCAAGTAAGTTTTGAAACATACAAGAGACTTTTTTTCAGATATTGAAATGTTTTATAAGGTTAAAATAATATGTCGGAAACTCCAGGAAGAGGGCATACTTACTCCATATAGACGCTTGTACAGACATATAGCAGGATATTCTGAACCCACACTAAAAGCAATAGAGATATAAGCGGACAAGAAGGAAACTCAGAATGTATTAAGTGAAGAAAACAGTTAAAACACAGTTTGTGCAGTGTTGGCCAATTATGATTAAAAACACATATATACCCAAGAGCATATTTACAAAGGGGTAACTGAACGTCTGGAAGGTTATATGTGAAAATGTTAACAATGGTTACATCTGAGAAATGTCAAATAAGCTAAATTTTAATTGCTGACTGTGGCTTCTCAGCAGCATGCAAACTAGAGAGGAGACAGTAAAAAGCGAGAAGCAGCCTCTAATTTTGCCAATTTGTTCTTTATTAATGGATTGATGGAACACCATTGATGGGGTGGAAAGGCAGGGAGAGCACGAACTGATGAGACTCTCAAACAAATCCACTGACTATTTTCAAAAGCCTGGGCCCCAGCCCACTAGACGATGTTGGGAAACGCATAAGCTTCAATAAAAAGGATTATTCGATTGTGCCCATACCTTGACATTAGCCCAGGGAGACCCATCGCAGAATCGTGACCTCCAGATACGTAAAGGAATAAATTCGTGTTGTTTCAAGCCAAGTAGTTTCATGGTGATTGGATACGGGAGCAAAAGAAAACTAGCAGTTTCCTTCTCTGATGGACTATTTCTGTCCCTCTGTGGGAAAAGTCCCATTTCTGCAAAAGAGCAAAACTCTAGCAGATCAGTCTTGATAAGGACTGGCCATTTCCATACCTCCAGATAAATAGCATCAAGCTTGTCCTGACCAGTGATGCTCTGATGGCCAATTTCTTGGATACAAGCCCAGATTAGGATTCTCTGGTGCCAACAGGTACAGAAACGTACCTCAAGGACACTTGATGGGCCCTTGAAGCACACCAGATCTCTTTATTAAAAATGAAATATTTTAATACCAAAAGTGGTATGTTAGAAGAGGCAACATACATTCACTTTAACATGTAAGCAAACCTTATGCATTTTTTTTTCTTAATAGTTACAAAACCTCTGAAAATTTCTCTACATGATGTTTCTTTTGCAGATAGTCTTGGCTATAGATTTATGTGTTTCTAAAGCAAGGGAAGGCTTCTCTTTATACTAAAGTCACTTTCCCCCCTTCGTGCTGTAATGCACATATGTATGTGTTGGTAATTTGTATTGTCCAAGAGCAAGAAGAAAAAAATTGACACTTTCCAACTGGTAATTAATTCCTGCACATACACAAAAAAGGTTAGGAAATTGGAAATGATGAGCTGGACAGACTATGGTACACAACAGCAGTTCTCAAATTGTGGTCTCTAGACCTCTCCATTGAGATGTCCTGGAAACTGGTCAAAAAAACTGAAGTGTCCAGTCCCATCCCAGACTTGCTGAGTAGAAACCATAGCAGAAGCAACAACCTTGGCTATTAAGCAGGTAGGTGTAATTGTCTGAAAGACACAGCTCAAACACATCATCCACGGTTTGAGTGGGTTCGTGGCGGGAAAGAGAAAATTAGTACCAGGTCTGCAACTTTCTTCTTAATTTTTTTAATGTTTATTTGTTTTTGAGAAAGAGAGGCAGAGAGAGAAAGGGACAGAGAGGATCTGAAGCAGGCTCTGTGCTGACAGCAGAGAGCTCGACACGAGTCTTGAACCCACAATCCATGAGATCATGACCTGAGCCAAAGTAGGACTCTCAACCAACTGAGCCACCCAGGCGCCCCCAGGTCTAAAATTTTCTTTTTTTTTTTTTTTTTTTTTTTTTTTTTTTTTTTTTTTTTTTTTTTAATTTTTTTTTTTCAACGTTTTTTATTTTTATTTTTGGGACAGAGAGAGACAGAGCATGAACGGGGGAGGGGCAGAGAGAGAGGGAGACACAGAATCGGAAACAGGCTCCAGGCTCCGAGCCATCAGCCCAGAGCCTGACGCGGGGCTCGAACTCACGGACCGCGAGATCGTGACCTGGCTGAAGTCGGACGCTTAACCGACTGCGCCACCCAGGCGCCCCTAAAATTTTCAAGTCTTACACTCACCCACGTCCCAGAAATGGATGCCGTCCTGGAGTCTCTTCTTTCTTTGTCCTTAAAACAAACAAACAAACAAACAAAAAATACGCTATTTACACATCGTTGATTATTTGCTCCGATTGTTAATGAAAAATAAAGGAGAATTAATTAATAACATCCTCAATTCAATGATCATTTCACAGATTTGAAGAGTGTCCTCACTTTTTTTTTTAGAAATATCATTTTTATCTGTCTCATGTCTACTAACCAGCTGCTTACAAAGTATTAGAGAGAATATGGGGCTCACAGACACATTATTATATTTTTCAAAGGAAAAATGGTGAGCACCCACGTATACAAAGCAATTTTGGGAATTCATGAGGGTTTCATTTTAAATGTAAATCAACAGATTATGGAAGCAGTCTGGACTTGGTACATTTTTATTCTTAATCTGTTAACTTGTTTCTGACTGTCAGTATTGTTTTTGAATTTGTTTTGTCTCCTGTCTTTTGTAAACACATTACTTCTCTTCCCCTTTGCTTTTCCATGGCCGATCTGTTGGGTGCTTTTTATGCTTTAGCTGTTAATTTGTTTCATGTCAAAATAACCTTACCACATAATTCAGGACCCCACGTGGTTTGGGCTTTGAATTAATAGGATTATTACCAAATTTCCATTTCACTTTAGGGTGTCAGGATGGAAGCAAAGAGTGTTTCAAAATCAAACATGTTTTGTGACCATTCCTTTTAAAACCTCGTCTTGAGTATTCTGCATGTGATAGGTAGATAAATTGGCTCCTTAATTGAAGAATACAGGTACATATTTTACCATCAATTACAAATAAAGCCTTGCAATGCACATTTAGGTCAGTATTTGGAAGAAGTAAAAAAAAATATCCAGGCTATTCATCATGAATCCTTTATAGCCAAGTCAGTGAGAAAAATTAAAAAAACATTCATAAAGGCAGTGACACCTCCCATTAGTAGACAAATATGTCCTGAAGATACTGAGGTCTTTATACTCTACTCACCATGCCCCTCACTTAAGAAGAAATGCATTTAAGGCATGTATGGATCTTGTTGGTTTTTTTTTTTTTTTTTTTTAATTTTTTTTTTTTCAACGTTTTTCATTTATTTTTGGGACAGAGAGACAGAGCATGAACGGGGGAGGGGCAGAGAGAGAGAGGGAGACACAGAATCGGAAACAGGCTCCAGGCTCCGAGCCATCAGCCCAGAGCCTGACGCGGGGCTCGAACTCAGGGACCGCGAGATCGTGACCTGGCTGAAGGCGGACGCTTAACCGACTGCGCCACCCAGGCGCCCCTCTTGTTGGTTTTTAAGGCCTTGTTATGGGACCAGTTCTTAGGCCAGTAACATTCTCATTGCCTGGGAGCTTGTAGAAGATGCAGAATTTCAGGACCAAACCCATGCCTAGGGCGGACTCTGCACCTGAACAAGTTTCCGAGGTGACTCATATATCCATTACAATATGACAACTAGCACTCAAGGAAAACCATTGCCTAAAACACTGAAGATCTGGGGATCCCATTTTTAAATGTTTTTTATTTATTTTGAGAGAGAGAGAGAGGGAGAGAGAATCCCAAGCAGGCTCCGCACTGTCAGCACAGAATGTGATGCAGGCCTCAAACCCACAAACCACAAGACCACGACCTGAGCTGAAATCAAGAGCCTTCCACTCAGGTGTACCTGGGGGTCCCGTTATTAAATATCCTACTCGCGATGCTGCTAGTGAAGAAAATGTCCTGCATGTTAAACCCTCATCTGTCTTCGGTGTGAAGATGTGTGGGTAGTGAGTCAGGGATGGGGGAGGAACTTTGGTCACGATGCTGCCACAAGAAAGCAAGGCTTTTGCCCTTCGGAATCCCAGCCAGGTGGCTCTCCCTGTTGGACATGTGGACTCTAGTAAGAGGAATATGGTGCCCTCTTCTACCCTCGGCTCCTTCCTGATCAAAAGACGGGGCACCCCAATTTATTTTTAATCTCTTTTAAGAAATGCAGAAAGACAGAAATCTCTAAAGGCATTCATCCTAATTTCTCTTAAAAAATCCATAATTCATTATTGCATTAGTTTTATAAATGTCTACTTTTAAAGGAGTAGGAGGAAAATCCTATTCTTCAATGTTTCATATCTAAAGAATATGATCTGCAAGAAAAAAAAATCATTCCTCGGATACTTAAAAGCAGCTCTCCTTATGTTAATTATTGAAGTAAAGCATGCCTTCCTATATAGCCACTGGTGATCATTTCTCTCCGCAAATTGTGGAAGAAAAAAAAAATCCGCTCTGGTAAACGCCTTAATTTGATGTCTTTGGTTCCCAAAAGGATCAAATTCTAATGCATTGCAAGGAAGGTATTTGTTCTCAGTGTTGTGGCATCACATTTATTTATGCATTTGCTGTGCCTCCTACCTGTTTCTCATTCCTGCAAATCAATCAAGGTGTTATCATGGAAGCATTTTCTCTAGAGGCTGTGTTTATATTTGTTACAGGGATTTGACTTGACACAGTTGTGGGGTGGTCTGAGCAGCCTTTCTCAAGCTGTCATCCTTGTGCCTGTTGCTGCAGCTGAAAGTCCACAGAGCAGGTGGTCACGAAGGGGCAGCTGATGTTAACGGGAAGAGATCTGGGCAGGCTGGAACTCACAAGCATGAGTGAAGTTGGACGAAACTTGTGTCCATTATTGTTGCCTCTAACCTTTGGTAAAAGCATCCTGCAGAATCCATGACCGTTGATCGTGCACCTGCACATGCACCCCGAGCCTGTGTGCTGCAGAAGCCAATAAAGGAGCAGGGAAAGGAAAGTACACACACCTGCTTCACACCAAGGTGAGTCAGTAAATCAGAGGCAACCTGCAAAATGGCGGCTGCTTCTCTCCTACCCTCCTAATCCCTCAAGGATCTCCTTGGTGGAGATTCACATATCGGGAGGGGATTTCTGGAATAAGTGATTCAGCAAAGCCAAGGGGACACATTCCAAAGGCATATCCACCTTTTCCTCTCCCCGACGTAGCTCATGTAGCATGTAATGACCAAGAGCTTGAGATTGGTGAATCTGAACTGAATTAAACCCAGACTTCCTGGCTGCAAGTCAAGTGACTTTCCACAAAGCAAACAACATGAAATGTCCAAATACGTGTCCTATTCTGTGACCCTGCTTTCCTAACTCAGGTGTCCAGTTTTGATCGTCTGGTATAATGCACTAAAACTAATGTCTCCTCTGAATCCATAAGCATTCTGAAACAGGGTGATGTTATTGTGTATCCACTGAATGAGATTGAGAAAGAAGTCAAGGAGGTGGCAGGATAAAGCTTCATATGCAAAGGAGTTCAAGACAAAAAGTGGTCGGCTAATCATACTGCTATCCCCAGCGGTTCCCACGTTTGGGTTGTACCATTGCAGTTGTGGAAACTGGCCACCACTGTGTCCTACCTTCCTTGGAAAAACACATGCTACACACCCGGTTTCAAAGAGACAATCTTAGGAACGGTGCTCCCCTGAATCTAATCAACCTTGAGTTTCTGCACACTAACCTACTTCTTCCATCCCATCACTTAATGTTTGCCTTTTAAGCTCATGTTTATCCGTTTCCTCTAAAAAAAAAAAAAAAAAAAAAAGAAAGAAAAGAAAAGAAAGCTCTTTCTTTTGTTAGTAGCTGGAGGCTGATAATTACTCTATGTATTTAGCAGCAAGTATCATTAGAATTCTGAATTAAAAATAAGATTAATGATTTAATTTCAATCTTGTCAGGATGACCCATTTAAAAAAATACTGATGTGATATAGTGCTATAAAAGATTTAAGCATAATTTATTGATAAAACCATTACAACTGCAATGAGAGAGCTATTTGTCTACATAATGGTTCCTGAAATCACAGATAGTACTTTCCCATTATTTCACTGCAACATTTATAATTCCTTTTTGGAGTTACCATTTTCTTCCTTTCTTTCTTCCTTCCTTCCTTCCTTCCTTCCTTCCTTCCTTCCTTCCCTTTTCTTTCTCTCTCCCTTTCTCTTTCTTTCTTCCTTCCTTCCTTCCTTCCTTCCTTCCTTCCTTCTTCCTTCCTTCCTTTTCTTTCTCTCTCCCTTTCTTTTTCTTCCTTCCTTCCTTCCTTCCTTCCTTCCTTTTCTTTCTCTCTCTCTCCCTTTTTCTTTCTTTCTTTCTTTCTTTCTTTCTTTCTTTCTTTCTAACAACCACATATGGTGCTTCTGTTCTAAACCTCTTACAAATCCCAGCTCAATTCATCCTCACCACAATCCCATAAGGTAGCACTGTTGTTCTCCTTACATTATGCCTAAGGAAATGGAGGTGTGGAAAGTTTTGGTAACTTCTCCAGTGGAACACAGCAGGTCAATTTTGCAGCTATGATACAAACATAGATTCTGGTTCCAAAACCTACCTTCTAACCACTGATCTGCATTGCTTTTCTATTATAGAAAATCCAGGGACAAGTTGTTTCACTTGGGTTGGAGACAGTAGCAGATGCACCTTTGCATTTGGGAAGGCAGCCAGGTAACAAAATTGTTGGCATAAAAACTGCTCAATATTTCTCATGGCCAGATAAAATATTATACACTTTCTCATAACAAGGAATTATGTAACCCTGGATGTCAAAAGTTCACTTAAGACCTTCTGCTTCTGGTGAAGCAGCAGTAACAGGGAATCATCTTCTTGACAAAACGAAAAAAAAGTGGAATAATTAGCAAATTACTAATCAATGCATACACATAACCTGTACAGTCATACATACTATGTAAGGGTGGGATATAACCATCCAAAGAATGAGAACACTGCTCAGGGCTCACAGAGGACTATAAGCGGTGCCTGATTCCACCCTCCAGAAGGAAAGAAATCTCATAGTATAGAAAACATTGCATAAAGTCTTCAGGAAGATTCCAGCTCAATAAGGAAGAAATCATTCTTCACATCCTGAGCACTGCTCAGGTCTTGCTACCAAACCTTATTAGCCAGACTAGAAGAGATAAATCTCCTTCCAAATAGCTTAACTAAATCCCAAAAGAAAGCCAATGAGTTTTTATAGGAATGAAAATACCCAAACCCAAAGTGGTAAGATGCACAACATTCTACATTGAAATATTAACATACTTGAAGTATAGCAACAGAAACTATCAAAAAATAAAATATGCAAAGAGAACAAATAAAAATGAAAAAAGCATAAGTGAACTATAATATAACATCAAGTATCCTAATATGTGGGTGATTGGAATGGTCAAAGGAGAAGAAAGAGGCCACAAAAATTTTGAATTTAGAGTTGTCAGAAATTCCCAAAACTTAAAAAAAACCAAAAAAAACCTCTAAGCCTAGAGATCCAAGAATCTCAACAAACTCTAAGTGTAAGAAATATAAGAAAAAATTTGCCAAGGCACAGCATAATCAAATTGCTCAAAACCAGTGATAAAGATAACATCTGAATAAGCATCTTGATTAAAAACACATTTTATATAGATGGGTAAAAATAAGAATAACTTTAGATTTCTTGTCAGTAACAATTTAAAAAAGATGGTGAAGGGCACCTGGGGGCTCAGTAGGTTAAGCGTCAGACTGGCTCAGGTCATGATCTCATGATCTGTGAGTTTGAGCCCCATGTCAGGCTCAGTGCTGAGGTCTTGGAGCCTAGAGCCTGCTTCGGATTCTGTGTCTCCCTCTGTCTCTGACCCTCGCCCACAAGCTCTCTGTCTCTCTCTCTCAAAAATAAATAAACATTTAAAAAATTAAAAAAAAAGAAAGATCGTGAAGAAACACATTTAAGATTAAAAAAAAAAGTCACCTAGATTTCTATACCCAACAAAAATATCTTTAAAGTAGATATAGGTGAAGAAAACACATTTTCAGACATATGAAACCCTGAAGAACTCATGACCAGCACACCTGTACCACAATAAATGTCCAAAGAATTCTTTTAGCCAGAACAAAAACAGTCTTAGATGGGTATTTGGATTAACACAAGAGTGAATAGCAGAAACTCTTTGATAAACCTATCGGATTATATAAATATTTGTAAAATATAATTGATGGTACAGGGTGACTAGGTGGCTCAGTTGGTTAAATGTCCAATTCTTGGTTTTGGCTCATGAAACCAAGAATGTCAGCTTCTGTGCTGACAGCTCAGAGCCTGGAGCCTGCTTCAGATTCTGTCTTTGTTTCTCTCTCTCTCTCTCTGCTCCTCCCTTGCTCACGTTCGGACTCTTTCTCTCTGGCAAAAATAAATTAACATTAAAAAAAATATAATTGATGGCGTAAACAAAAATGACAGGATGTTTTGTGGAATAACAATAGTATATGTTGGGGGTGGGGGAGTAGAAATATACTACCACATAAAACTGGAGAAAGAGAACAAAAACCAAAAACTGATGAATATTTCTAACAGTCGAATATTCTAAATGCATGTTAGGAAAGTGTTCAAAACTGCATAAAAAGGGTAATAGATCATGGCCAAGGGAGATTCCAAATATATAAGGTTGTATTTTTAAAAAATTTTTTTAATGTTTATTTATTTTTGAGAGAGAGGAGAGAGAGGGAGAGAGAGAGCGTGTACGAGCACAAGTGGGGGAGGGGCAGAGAGAGAGGGAAACATAGAATCTGAAGCAGGCTCTAGGCCCTGAGCTGTCAGCACAGAGCCCGAAGAGGGGCTCAAACTCACCAACCACGAGATCATGACCTGAGCCGAAGCCACTCAATATACCAGGTTGTCTTAACATACAAACTCAATGTCCTATTGACTAATTACAACAGAAAAAAACCTTGATCATCTCAATATTTGCAGAAAACAATTTGTTGGGGTTCAGTGTGTATTCCTGGCTTTAAAAAACACACTGAAAAACTTAAAAAAAATTATCCATCTGATAAAAGGCATCTACATAAACTCTACAATTAATAGCATTCTTAGTAATGGATTTTTCCACCTAAAATCAGAACAAAACAAATGTGTCTGCTTGCACAACTTCTTTTCACCATTGTACTACAGATTCTGACCAGCACGATGAGGGTGGGTTGGGGGAGGCAGTGGGAATCAAAACTCCAGATTGGAAAAGGAAAATTAAACCTGTATTTAAATATGGAATGACCATCCATGTAGAAAATCCAATGGAATATAACCAAACAACTATCAGAACCATCAAATGTATTTAGCAGGATTGCAAGATCAAAGATCAATATACCAAAATAAATTGCATTTCTATATACCAGCAACGAACATTAAAAAACTGAAATTGAGAAAGCAACATCAATAGCAAGAACATTAAGTGTATGAAATACTTTGGAGGTAACTCTGACGTAGGATGTGTAAGACCAGTACACTGAAAACTACAAACCAGTGTTGAGTGGATTTGAAGACTGAAATAAGTGGAGGGGTATACTTTGTTCATGGGTTGGAGAACTATGTAGGTTTCAGCATGTCAGTTCTCCCCAAATAAATCTACAGATTCAACCCCATTCGATATTTTAGCAGGATTTTTTGTCAAAATTGATAAACTTATTCTAAAATTCATATGTACAATAGCCAAAGGGGGAAAAATTGTTTGAAAAGGAAAAACAAATTTGGAGGTCTCATACTACCTGTATTCAAGATACATTCATGCTATAGTAATCAAGACAGCATAATATCAGTATGAAAACCAACAGACCAGGTGAACAGAATATGGGACTAGAGAAACAGATGCACACATTGATGGTAAACTTCATGTCTACACACACACAGTCATGACATCTGAGGGACATCAGGAGCAGGTATTTGGGACACATACCCTCAGATCATCTTCCAACTTCTGTGCAGACTCAGTGACCAATATTGTTTCTAGATAAGCCTTCATTCCTTCTCATCAGAGATTATCATGTAGCTGTTTCTAGCTGATGACCAATCCAATATCCCATGTTCAATGTTGACCACCCCACATCTTTTTTTTTTAAATTTTTTTTAATGTTTATTTTTGAGAGACAGAGAGAGACAGCATGAGTGGGGGAGGGGCAGAGAGAGCGAGACATAGAACATGAAGCACGCTCCAGGATCTGAGCTGTCAGCACAGAGCCCGACGCGGGGCTCAAAGTCATGAGCTGTGAGATCATGACCTGAGCTGAAGTCGGACGCTTAACCAACTGAGCCACCCGGGCACCCCTTCACCACCCCACATCTTAGTTTACAGGTGAGAAAATCATACATTGGCAACTGGGGAGAAATTTGAGGCTGATTCAGAAGAAGCGCATTGCTCAAGTCAGATCCACAATTTTCTGTATGGCAGACCAGAGGAGAGAATAGATGGTGTGGAGTAGTAGTTCCAGAATATGGTCCAGCTGAAAATAAAAGGCTAAATTGTCTATAGTTACACTGGTACCATAGAATACTTGTGTTTAATCTACCTTTAAACCTGTTCACTTATGATATTTATGATCTGATAGCATCTTTAACCAGAGTTAGGAATATTTAATCATGTTTTATCTGAAAACGTACATAATTGGAAATGTGTTTTTTAAAATATTCTTATTGACTTACTATACTGTCTAAACGATTTTCCAGTTCTATAAGACATAAACTTAAGAAGATTAACTTGTTTTTATAAATGTATTTTTCTTGATTAGACTACATGTCACAACTACATTTTAAAATGATGTGCCGAGATCAAATACTTAGTATCATTTTAAAAAACAAAGATCTATTTATAAAATGAAGAGATGTCAATTCCATATGTACTGACAATTTATTAATGATTTATATCCCCTTGTGATATTTTCAGAATAAAATCCAGTTTCAATCTGAGAAGGCTAGGAAATAGGAAAAAGTATGACTTTTTATAGTCTGGTTTTTTTGAACCATAAAATATAAAGAAAATATTTGGGGGGCTTTGATCATGACATTCCATGAGTCAGGATTTTACTATCCGTATGCATGGCCAATCACTGTCGACAGAAAATTTATTAGAAAGCTTTTATGAGTGAGACATTGGTTGGAATTTTCAAAATGATTTACTAATAATTCATTATCAATTATAGCTATGGTAATAAACTGATTGGAGCTTTTAAGAGACCATGTTTTATAGTGAGGAACATACTCTAAATATATCTCTTACACATTTAAAAATTCTTATGAAGTATCTGGAGTAGACATATGGGCTACTTTAAGACAATGTTTGGCTAAAAATGCACTTCTTTATTACAGTTCAGATCAGATTATTACTTGATATAATAATACGTATAAATTGGTAACAGGAGATTATGTGAGACAGCTTGTCCCTCCTCCCGAGATTAATTTAACATTAAATTACCTTTGTTTGAGAGTAAAATACAGTATCAGTATTTGTTTATAAAAGACAATACTAAAGCCTTTTCATCTAAACCCTAATGTTCATTATGTTCAATTACAGAGGAGATAATTTAACAGCTTGTGTCACTAGTAATGGAAAATCAAGATAGCCGTGTTCATTTTTGCAATGCAAATATAGGACATGTGTGTCTGTAGTGTTCTCGTCGGTGGACAAAAAAATGCATTCCAGATATGATCACCGGATTGAAGACTGTTTAGATAGGTTGACATTTCTGAAAGATTGGAAAAAAGCACCCAAGGTCAATAGCAGTAATGGATTGAAGAGACCTCACCAATATTCGGATTGTTTTCATCAAAAAAGCATATTTTATACTGAGAAGGAAGATGTATAAGAGGAGTGTAGTCACATCGCATATTAAAATATACAGCAAATATGTACAAAACATACAGGAAAGTCTTTATAATGAAGACGACGATGAACTGGCATGAGAAAGGGAAAAAAATGAAATAGAGAATAGAAAGAAGAGAAATAGACCCAAGGACACATAGAAACCTAGCGTAGGATAAAGTTCAATCTTAAATCATTTGGGGATAATGGATGTTTTAATAATGGACACTGTGACAGATGTAGGCAGCCATTTAAGAGATGATAAAATTTGATCCACTCCTCACGCCGTACTCAGAAACGAATCCACAATGGACCAGAGAAAAGGTAAAAGAACCAGAACTACAAAGTGGTCAGGACCACTACAAACCAGAAAAATTCTTGTATGGCCTGGGTGTAGGGAAATGGCTTTCTAATCATCGCATCTAGATGTAATAAAGTCCAAATTGAATAAAAGCACGGATGCATACGTTTGGCTACATTTATTTTTTTAATTATTTTTAAGGACTAGTGTTCCCTCACATATTTTTTTAAGTGTTTATATTTTAAAGAGAGCATGAAGGTGGTGGTGAGGGGTGGGGGGAGGAGCAGAGAGAGAGGGAGACACAGAATCCGAAGCAGGCTCCAGGCTCAAGCTGTTAGCACAGAGCCTGAAGCAGGGCTCAAACTCACAGACCGCAAGATCATGCCCTGAGCCCAAGTCGGCCGCTTAACCGACTGAGCCACCCAGGCACCCCAAGACTTGGTTCCTTTAAAAGGTAAATACAATTGAAAAACTTTCAGCCAGACTTTCAAAAAAGAGAGGATTCACATAAATAAAATCAGAAATAAAGGAGTTAAATAACAACAGGTCGTGAGTTTGAGCCCTACATCAGGCTGTCTACTATCATTACAGAGCCTGCTCAGATCCTCTGTCCCCCTCCCTCTCTCTGCCCCCTGCCCACTCTCTCTCTCTCTCAAAAATAAACATTAAAAAAGAAATATTTCTTCAATTAATAAGTATTTTACACCTAATAAACTTGATGTAGAACTTAAATTTACATTTCAATTGATTTGAAATATGCATACCGTGAAATAAACTTGACTTCCACAGTAAGTTACCATTTAATTTCTTAAACCAAGTGTTTGTCCAGGAGCCTCTATCTACATGTTATCATACCCTTAGGATTCAAAGCCATGCGTCCCCTGTGTGCCCTCCAGTTAACCTCCCCGTGTGGGTAACCACCTTCAGAATGCTGTCACGTTGTGACAAGTGGATGCACTCACTCTGAAGTCCCTCGGGGGACTGAGATTCCAGCAACGGTTGGATTGCTGTGAGTGCACGCTACACTTTGGGGAGCAATTGTGAGCGCATAAGTGTCCCTTACAGGAACCAGGCTACTCAGAACACGACCATGCTCTCTCCCGGATGACCACCGTCACCTAGCAGGAATGTTCGTGTTCTTAACAAGTAATCGTCCCAGGCTGTGCGTCTCAGGCATATGGTGCCTTGGTCTGCTTTGTTTTCCCTTTCATGACCATCACTTGGTCAGATGCGATGTGGAGACACCATGGTTGCACATGACCCAGAGAGCCAGTAAACCTCTAACTGCTTGGCGGACCTGGAGGTTCATGGTCCAAGCACAGGACTGTCAGGGGCTGATACCAAGCGTTTCAAAAAAGAGGGAGAGGAAAGGAGAGGAAAAGGAGAGGACCACACAGGCTGGAATTAGTCACATGGAAAAGTTCCAGAATGGGCAGACATCACCTGCATCCATTTGGAGATGCACAGCGAAGGCAATAGGGTAACGTAATTGTCTCTTGTCTTCAACTCTCTTATAGAACATTATTTTGCAAATACTTGCAATCTCCTCTTCCCGACTCCTGCCGCGGCTCATTCCCTCCTGTGATAAGTATTCGGGGAAGGAGAGAGATTGCCTGTTGTCTAGTTTTACACTTTCTAGCCAAAACCACAGGAGACGCTTTGAGTTTTACATATTTGGGTTTCCGCCCCAAATGCTGGACACAATTTGTGTGTGGAGAAGCGCCACCTTTCAAAAAAAAAACAAAAAACAAAAAAAGGAAAGAGATTAAAAGGTCAACTGAAGAACTTGCAAACACCAGGAATTCTGGCTGCCTGCAGGGGTGTCCTCGCTGTTAGATGTCGTTTCGAGGAGACCAGAAAACTGGGGCTCGGTGGCCGTGTTTGACAGAGGCTGCTGCGGGTCAATCATCATGTTTGGATTTGTAGAAATATTCTCAGTGTTTCAGGAGACTAGGATGAGGTGAACTGTAGCACTACTGTTGTTTTTCTGCTTGGACTCGGAATTTTCAGCAGCTGGTTTAAGTTTACTCCTTTCTCGTTTTCAAACCTGTTCCCTCTGTCAGGTTTCATGAGTCGCTGAGACTCATGCTGACTTTAAAATGTATGTGATGTGTATGTAAAATCTTTGTAATTGATGTAATGTGCATGTGAGATGTATTTTTTAATAATTGATATTTGAACATTTACAAGTACGCGGTGTGGTTTTTATCGCTATTATACGGTGGGGAAGGTTAGGGAAGTACAACAACATACTTTCAAATGCCAAATTCTTTCATAGCAAAGTAAAACTTTTCTTTCTTTCAAGGGTCAATGATAAAATCTCACCTTTTAATGAACCTGGTAGATTGAAACATGTGGATCAATAAAATTCATTTTTGATTCAAAATTGAAATACAAGAATCAGTGAATTCGACTGGCATGAAAGGATTAGTATGCTATACTGTGGCTCAGCGAGGAATGGCAAGAAATATATTAAGAAATCAAATCAGAATGATTTATTATCACCCACTGCTTGGGAAAAGTGTGGAAGACAGAAACTTGCTAAAAAAGAATAAGCAGATTGGAAACGACTTCCAAGAAAACTCAACAGCTTTAACCATGGAATAAAGTAGACAGTATAATATGAGAAGTGCAGAATTAGTATTTTTCAAGTGAAACATTCTTGTAATATTTGGGTTCCAATATTTTGACAACTGCCAGTTGCCTATACAACTAGTAAGTAAGTGTTGTCATAATACGGTGCTGGGACGTTATATTTACTTTGCCACAAATGAGAAATACATTTTGGGATTTTCTGAACACACAGCCCAACGTTCACCAACCCTGTAGTTCACCACATGTGATGTGAAAGAACCAATTCACAGAGATGCTACGGAGAGTATTGATCTCGAAGATAGAAACTGCAACCAACACAGCTCTTTGCCTTAAAGTCTGCGGCTCATCAAATGACTAATGTACAAATCAATGCTTCCGCCTTATCACGTCTATTTCATAAGCTTCCCATACCAATTCTTCCTGCCCTCATCCACCTTCCCCCTTCAACCTGGAATCTGGTCTATTTGAATTCCAAAGTGTATTCCTAGTTCCTGCACCCAGGGTGTTCTATAATAAAATCAATAACCCTCGAATGCACATGCACCCATAATAAATATCATACCCAGCACAGCCAAACTGTAGCACCTTGAGAGATAACAACCCCCAGCTTAGTATTCAAGAAGGAAAGGTAACTTCTATCATTGAATCTCTTTCTTTATATAGAACTCGTCGACTACAAAATATGATCAAATAGATGAATCCCTGACCCATTTCTTACACGCTCTTTTATACGGATGCTTGCCTTGCAGCAGGAGGCCAAATTCAGAGGCATCTCCGCATGGTTGTATCTGCTGATGCCCTCAAGAGACTATTCAGGGTTTTTACGAAAATAAATATGGCAGATACACACGTTGGAGAAATGGCCAACATTTACTTTAAGCTGCAACTGTGCTTATTTTGCGAGAGGTGGTTTATGGGAATGATCCTTGTAACTTTTCAGTGTCTCTAGGAATTATTCCTGGCTGACAAGTCTCTGAGACAGACTTTGGAGAACTTACTCTTCCATGACGCCTTTCTGCCTGCCTACATCCACCACCTCGACAAAATAACCTGTACACGGCACATAAGATATTCGCTCAGCGTACGTGAATTCAAGCTCATTATATTTTAAGATGATTTAAATAATTTCTAAGGCCTTTTGGGTTACTTGGTCGTGGCTGGCTATGTTAGAGAAATGGGGGTGGACAAAGAGTTCGGGCTGGGGTGGGGGGTGGAGTTGCTATGTGAACCAGGGAACTGAAATAATATCAAGTCTAGTGTTCCTGAGAGACAGAAGAAGGGATTTTTCTCCCGAGTAGTCCATTTGTCCAGTGGAGCCTGCGGATGGGGAAATAATGTAATGAAGTGATTCTCTTTGCTCACAACAGGAATGGTTGGGGGAGGGGGGGATGGGTAACTAGAACCCCACGCAAGTGGAAGCAGATGTCATGAGGATGACAGGCTAGTTGGTGTAAGTGTCACGTGACCCTTCTTGTCCTACTTCTGTGTTTTTTACAGGACAAAAAAAAAAATCCCATTTTCCAGGTAAGCCAACCCATTTTCTAACAGCACACCCTCCCCCTTTGTTATTTCTCCAATGTTCCCATCTCTGTCCAACCCCCTCTTTATCTCCTGCCCCATCAGTGTCCTCTGGAGTCCAGTTTTATTTTTTTTATTTTTTTTTAATTTTTTTTTAACGTTTATTTTTGAGACAGAGAGAGACAGAGCATGAACAAGGGAGGGGCAGAGAGAGAGGGAGACACAGAATCCGAAGCAGGCTCCAGGCTCTGAGCTGTCAGCACAGAGCCCGACGCGGGGCTCGAACTCACGGACCGTGAGATCGTGACCTGAGCGGAAGTCGGCCGCTTAACCGACTGAGCCACCCAGGCGCCCCTGGAGTCCAGTTTTAAAAAGACACGTTAGTGGCGCCTGGGTGGCTCAGTCGGTTGAGCGTCCGACTTCAGCTCAGGTCACGATCTCATGGACCGTGAGTTCGAGCCCCGCGTCGGGCTCTGGGCTGATGGCTCAGAGCCTGGAGCCTGCTTCCAGTTCTGTGTCTCCCTCTATCTCTGCCCCTCCCCCATTCATGTTCTGTCTCTCTCTGTCTCAAAAATAAATAAACGTTAAAAAAAAAAAAAGACACGTTAAATGTCACGTGTTGGATGAAACCTTAATTAACCTGCTCCAGGGAACGCTAGATGTGTCTTTTTAAAAAATTAAACAGATAGTGGATGCTTAAGAAATGTTAG
The DNA here is from genome assembly GCF_023721935.1 of Panthera uncia. Classification (NCBI taxonomy): domain Eukaryota; kingdom Metazoa; phylum Chordata; class Mammalia; order Carnivora; family Felidae; genus Panthera; species Panthera uncia. The sequence goes on from NC_064817.1 coordinate 3,365,274, forward strand.
CTCTTGTTACTGTGATTATTAGATGAATTGTGTCAGTTCTTATTTATGAAGGGAGACGTGTTTACTGTGGCTCAGGGGTTTAAGAAGGTCAAGGCTACATGGGGTCCATTCTCTTGGCCTCTCTTTCCTGGATGGTGACAAGATAAGAGTGGTACCCCAGCCACAGTGTGTCCCTTCCAGGCAAGAAGAAGGAAAGAGAAGAGAATAAAAGGGACAAGCCGGCTAATTCCATTTTGTGTCAGATCATCCTTTGTGGAAGCCAAAGCAATGATTTCCACTTAAATTCCATGTCCAGATGCGTGTTATATGACATCATCCAGCTGTCAGGGACAATGGACTGTGGAGTCCTCTCCTGATGGGACACACTGCCACTGAGAACAAAGCATGAGGACCCCTTGGCCATGAAAGAAAGGACAATGAACTTTGGGCAGGAAACGTTCGAGACCCCCCGGTCTCCCGTTCCTATGTAGCCATGTTGTATCCCATCCAGCCTAGCCATCCATCGTATTGAAGGGAAGTAAAAGCCCAGTCGAGCTTTATCTCCATCAGCGATGAAAAGCATGTTTTCTACAGCAAACAACAGACCATGTTACTCTGGTAGTGACTCGGGAATTATAAACATTTTCTGTTGTACATTTTTTAAAGTGTCTGCTTGTTCTGAACCTGAGCTTTCTTTACATTCAACTTACAGTCCCTGCCTCTCTTCTGTATTTTCCCCCAAGGGTTTGTCAGAAAACCTGGATGTGTTCCCTGAACATTCTAGACTCAAAAACCTCTAGGTCCTCAGGCTCATTTTGAGTTTAAGTGCAAAATTTCACTTTTGAGAATACCTGTTCTGCTTGAGTAATTTTTCTGTGGAGAATCTCAAGCCATGAAAACCTATATGTCAATAAATCATTTGCCTGAACCCAGTGGGCACATCCAAAGTGCCTCCTCTTATGACTATGAAGGACTCATCAAAGAGTGTTTTGAGTTGTACATCACTTCAGAATGTTACTGTCTGAACTAATTCCATCTTGGTCAGAATTATGTCCTGAACAGTGGATTTCAACTAGAAAGTCAGGGATTAGTAATTTAATCTACATCTTTTGTATCACCTTGATAAGCCACTTAAATTTCATTTAATGTGAAAAAGAGTAAGACATTCAGATAATTCAAAGCTCAAATGTGAGCTCACATTTCATTCAAATTGTTTGATGCATCTTTCCAGTGTTTCCTTTATGCAAATAAAAAATGAATGGGTAACATTTTAAACCCCTTTTCCAACATAAAAGTTACATTTCAGGGTACCTGGGTGGCTTAGTTGGTTAAGCATCCTACTCTTGATTTCTGCTCAGATCATGGTCTCACAGTTCATGAGTTCATGGGACTGAGCCCCTGCATCAGGCTCTGTGCTGACAGCGTGGAGCCTGCTTCGGATTCTTTCTCTCCTTCTCTCTCTCTCTGCCCCTCCCCCACTCATGGTCTCTCTCTCTCTCTCTCTCTCTCTCTCTCTCTCTCTTAAAAATAAATAAACATTTAAAAAATCAGGGTACCTTTTCATATACATTATTTTGCACTGTAGTTTTTTCATCTAATATAAAGAAATCCTCATATATTTAGCAGAATTCTATTGGATAGTTTTCAAACTCCTTTACCATTTCCTTCCTTGGGAATTTACTCTGTAAATTCACCTAAAATAGTTTCTATGACCTTTAATCAACAAAACAAAACTAGGCCATATTGCCTTTTATTATCTTCAGCAAGTTTTACAAGAGATAAACTTCCAACATGTCCACAAACCCATACACGGCAATCTCTAACATTATCTGATAGTAGTCCCGAAGCTAAAATGTATGGCAAACAAGCAAAATGATGATATTAAGGGGCACCTGGGTGGCTCAGTCGGTTAAGCGTCAGACTTCAGCTCAGGGCATGATCTCATGGTTCATGAGTTTGAGCCCTGCATTGGTCTCTCTGCAGACAGCTCGCAGCCTGGAGCCTGCTTCGGATTCTGTGTCTCCCTCTCTGTCTGCCCCTCTCTCACTCATGCTCTGTCTCTCTCTCTCTCTCAAAAATAGATAAACGTTAAAAAATTTTAAAAAATGATGATATTAAGGCTCTTTGCCTATTAAAGAATCACAACCTAAAATTCGTGTCTGCACCTTTCAGGATGTGAAATCAATGACCTCAAGAATGTCCAAGTGCCTTTGCATGAATTTCTGCCTAGGAAGAGTGACAGAGTAACTGAAGACCAGATTTCTTCTATTGATTCAGTATAAAACTGAAAAACTAAAGGTCGTTAGGGAGTCATAGGTTAAGTATTAATTGTGCTAGAAAATATAAGGAAGTGGGCAGTCATGACTGACATTTATAAAATCATGGCACATGTACACACCTATATTTTCTTGTTCACATAGTTCCAGAATATGAGAACCAGGACACATTCCTGGAGGTCAGAACATGATTGTTTTATGACACACAGAAGCATTCTTCAGATGCCAGGAAAGAAGGCTACAGGATTTATTCCTCGAAGGGGCTACAGTAGATGGAGAGTATATAATAGGTACAAAAAGATCCCAATAAAGTCAGAGATGATGAATCCACATAAGAAATAGAAAAGAAATAGCGATGTTTGATTTCTGTTTGTACTTATGGACACGACACCACGCAGGGTGACTGCGTCACTTAACGAAGTCTTTACATAATTGTCAAACATGGAGCATCAGATGTCCTGTGCGGTTCTCTGTCCAAATCGTGGAATCATCCAGTGCTGTGCCTTTGCCTGGCTGCTTGAGGATAGCTTGCTAAATAGGTCAGCTCTGGATGTGGCCAAATAGTATGTTCCAGGTGCCAACGGCTGGACCAAGGTAGGGAGGTGATAATGCAATGAGACTGTAGGAGGGAATGTGGTCCTAGAAGGTACAGATGCCCCAGTCACGCAGTCATCCCCAACAGAAATAGTTTAGTGGGGACAGGATGATGGAATTTGGTGTAGATAGTTTATTGGAGTAATATCCAACAGAAGATGTTTGATAGAAATAGTTTATGGGTGATGGGATGATGAAAGTTGGTGTTGGCACCTCATGTTGGAAAGGAGGAAGGAAGTTGGTATAGTTTATTGGGAATAGGATGAAGGACGTTGATAATGTACTTTATTGGGGATAGGATGATGGATAGCCTAGCCATCCATCCTACTGTAAAGATTTATTCCTTAAAGATCTAACCTGCTGTTTGCTCCAAGAGCTAAAGCTTGGTCTCAATGCTTTGTGTTCTTTTTTTTGTCAATTGGGGTTGTGGATTTACCCTACCATGTGCTTCCTCCAGGAGAATCCTTCTGCTCATTTTCAGGGTGCATCACTCCAAGGAAGAACCACTTTCCAGATGCCAGACACCTTCTGTGCCTACCAACGCTGGTGCATTTTAAGGTAATTGTTTATTGTGTTGGGTCTTAAATCATGTAGCAAGTATAAGATCTAATCCCCAAATCTTTACAACAGCAGTTCTATACAAATTCTCAAAGGAGACATGTTTCCAATCTGGATTTCAGATCAACAGGGTACATATCATTGTTATTTCCTTGTATTAACAGGTGTGTATTTTTTTCTAGTGCAAATCTTGACTAGCAGAAGAGCCTTTTGAGTTCGTGGCTGAAGGAAGAGGTCTCCATTTCAACTCCATCCTTTGCATAAGACCAAGGTCTTGTGTACTCTCTGTCCTGGAAATAGTTACTCCCCTCAGAGAAATTTTGATCCCTCTGGACAGTCTTATTTCTTGTGCTATTACATTTCTACCCCTAGAAATCAATTCTTTCTACTTCATTATAATGAGCTCTGTATTTAAAAGAACGTTCGGTACACTTTATCTGGAAATTCTATGTCTTTTCTGGTAGAAATGTTAGTTTGGCATAGCTAGTCTGCCATATTCTGCAAGCAAAAAATCCTACACATCTTTTTTTTTTCCCATCCACCCTGCCTTTACCTCTCCCACTCCCCTTTTAGACTGGATGATGGACTAGCCTCCCAGTGAACTTCATTAACTAGAGACTTCTATTTCTGTCTACTGGCAATGATTTCCATGAGTTTAATCTCATCTAAGTTTTATTTATATCCTAATTCTCTGCTCCAAACCTTACTCTGCTCTTCTATTGTTCAAAGATGAAAATGTTTGGATTTCTAGGACTCTTCTCGTTTTTACCTCTTTCTTTATACAAGCTCGTGTTGACCATTCCTCTCAGGATTTCTAGGACTCTGGAGCTTTAGTTTTTTAGTTATGCAAACTCATGTTGACCATTCTCCAATGAGCAAAGTCCACTGTCATCCATGCGACTTAAGCAAAGTCTCTCAAAACACTTCCTTGTAGCCCTCAGTGCCTTTGCTCATTTGATTCTTTTATTCCGTAGAGTAACTTCTCTTCCTCCTCCTTCTGGGGTAAATCCTAACCATTCTGCAAGTCCCACCTTGTTTTTGAGGGTTTTTACTAATCAAGTTACCTCTGACCCTAGTAAAACCCTGTAGCATTTATTGTAATTGCTTCAAAGTAACAGGTAAATACACTCAGGCTTTTATTGTTCATTATTTTATGGGCATTCCCTTTGCCTTCCTGGTTGTAGTTGTTAGAAAGATTTTAAAAGACGATCCATTAATCCCAAAGTGGGTAGCATAATATTGATGGTACTTAATAGAGTGATCACATAAGAAATGCTTTAAGAATGGCCTATTTAAAGTAAACATCAACTGGTGTTCACTTGGTTATCTTGTTTCCTGAGAATGGAGAACATGGCACCATTCCCCCAATTAAGTAGGATACTGGGTGACCACTGGGTTCGTAGATCTGTTACTCAACATGCAGCACAGAGACGGTAGGCATTCGCCAGAGGCCCAGGTCTTTCTACGTACTTCTCTCCATGTCCCTGTTCTCCTGGGTTGCCTGGTACTCAGCATTGCCTGTAGCTTTGTTCGAACTTGATACATATTCATTGGGCGTGCTTGGTTGGGATCCTTACAGCCCAGACTCCGGACGTACAATTAGAATACGTCCTGTGTTGCTCTGTCTGCTCCTACGAACCCCCTCAATGAGAGGAGTCTCTCCCCTTCCACTGGTTTTGGTCACACAACCCACTGTCAATTCAGCAGTGTAAATTATCCAGTTACAGACAAATACATGTTAAAAACTTGACTTTGATTTAAAACCTTTCTTTTTCCCCAACTGGAGTCCGTGGGAGACTGTCCAATTAGAGTATACAGGGGTGATGGTAGTTCTGGTGTTCTGTCTCCCTTTCTCCCCTACCTGAGTGTTTTGTTGTGGTTTTTGTTTTACACTGGGGTCTATAAGGCAGGGGGAGCTGGTAAGGGTCTGAGGACACTGTTGCTTGCAAGGCACTAATCACAGTCTGTTTTCTTGCCCTAGAATTAGTTGATTTCAAGGCTAACGTTTGTCTCATGGACGTTTTGGTGGTTTCTTTGCTAGTTCCCTTCTCTCATGACAAAGGAAAGTGTGTGTCTCTCTTTAGGACAGAAACGCTAAAATCTCTTTGGCTCCTGCTCCTGGAGGTAAGGGGCAGGGGAAGAGGTTGGGTCTTCAGCATTTAAAGTGATCTCAAACCAACATGGAGATGTGGAGCTCACGGTGGTCCTCAGGTGGGTTTCGGCATGGTGGTGTTCTGTTGTTGGAAGAAAGGGAGATAAATTTCCAGACAAGGCCCTGGGCTTTGCACCACAGGGCATTTTAACCTTCTCAGGAGAGAGTCAAGATCTTCCAACGTCAGGGCATGCACATCAAGGAAATTACTACAAAGGAGACCTACCCACAGCAATCTACAGATTCATTGCAATCCCTATTAAAATACTAACAGCATTTTCCCACAGAACTAGAACAAATAATCCTAAAGTTTATATGGAACCGTATTATACCTTGAATAGCCAAAGCAATCTCGAGAAAGAAGAACAAAACTGGGGGTGACACAATCCCAGATTTCAGAAAACACTAAAACACTGTAGTGATCCAGCATTATGTTACTGGCACAAAAATAGACACATAGATCACTGGAAGAGAATAGAGAGCCCAGACATAAATCTACACTCATATGATGTGTTAATCTGCCACAAAGGAGGCAAGAATGTACAAGGGGGAAAGACATCAACAAATGGTGTTTGGTAAACTGGACAGCAATGTGGAAAAAAATTAAAGTGGACCACTTTCTTGCACCATACACAAAAATAAACTCAAAATGGGGTAAAGACCTAAATGTGAGACCTGAAACCACAAAACTCCTAGAAGAAAACATAGGCAGTAGTTTCTTTGACATGCCATAGAAACATTTTTCTTGATATGTCTCCTGAGGCGAGGGAAACAAAAGCAAAAATAAACAATTGGGAATACACCAAAATAAAAATTTTTGGCAAAGTTGGCAAAGGAAACCATCAACAAAAGAAAAAGAAAACCTAGATATTTGCAAATGATATAAATCGTTAGGAGTTAATATCCAAAAAATATAAAGAACGTATACAACTCAACATCAGAGAAAACAACAACAACAAAAAAAACCCACAAAACCCCCAAATAATCTGAATAAAAAATGGGCAGAGGACCTGAATGGACATTTCCAAAGAAGACATCCCGATGGCCAATAAGCACATGAAAAGATGCTCAACATCACTCATCGTCAGGGAAATACAAATCAAAACCACAAGGAGATATCACCTCACACCTGTCAGAATGGCTAAAATCAAGAACACAAGAAACAACAGGTGCTGGTGAGGATGTGGAGAAAAAGGAACTCTTGCGCACTCTTGGTGGGAATGCAAACTGGCACAGCCAGTCTGAAAAACTGTACGGAGGTTTCTTGAAAAATTAAAAATAGAATTACCATATGATCCAGCAATTCCAGTTTTGGGTATACACCCAAAGAAAATGAAAACACCAATTTGAAAAGATCTATGCACTCCTATGTTTACAGAGGCGTTATTTACAACAGCCAAGATATGGAAGCATCCCAAGTGTCCACTGATAGATGAATGGATAAAGAAGATGTGGCATATATATACAGTGGAGTATTACTCAGCAATCAAAAAGGGGGGAAATCTTGCCATTTGCAACAACATGGATGCACCTAGAGGGTAGTAAAGCAAGATAAATAAACCAGAGAAAGACAAATACCATATGATTTCACCTATATGCAAAATCTAAACAACACAACACATGAACAAACAAGCAAGCAAAAACAGAAACAGACCTATAAATAGAGAAAGAAGGGGGAGATACAGGCTTCCAGTTTTGGAATGAGTGAGTCAGGGGGATGAAAGGTCCAGCACAGGGAATACAGTCAGCGATACTGTAATGGTGTTGGAAGGTGGCTACATGTGTGGTGAGCACAGCCTAACATAGAGAGAAGTTGAGTCACTATGTCGTGCACCTGAAACTAATGTCCTGTTGTGCGTCAACTACAATGAAAAAAAACTAAGGCTTTATAACGGGAGAAACAAGAGAAAACACTACAGAGGAGACTGAAGGAAGTGTTATGAAAATAATGATGCTGATGAGTATTTCTTACACCTGTTACAGCACATATGATAAAATGCGAAAACACATGCGAGTAAAAATTAGAATTATAGACAACATAATAGAATCCATAAAGTTAATAGAAATGAACTCAGCATTTGACATTCCATTAGAAATAAATAGAGTCAATTGATTCATTAGGAGAAGCTAACAGTATTCTGGTACATGAAAGTGTAATTTTTATTTTTAGATGGCTTTTAATATGGTGAGGTTAAAAGATGAAGTCGTTAGGGTGCCTGGGGGGCTCAGTCGGTTGAGCGTCCCACTTCAGCTCAGGTCATGATCTCACGGTTCATGAGTTCAAGTCCTGCACGGGGCTCAGTGCTGACAGCTCAGAGCCTGGAGCCTGCTTCGTATTCTGTGTCTCCCTCCTTCTCTCTCTGTGCCTCTCCCCTGCTTGTGCCCTGTCTATCAAAAGCAAATAAATAAACACTAGAAAAAAGGATGAAGTGGTGAACATTTGGCACAGCGTCTTTACAATCTGTGAAATGGCAGGCTGTAGGGACATCTTTGTGCGTATCCTCAATGCAGGCAGATGTGGGAGCATCCAACCCGGATTCAAATGCCACTCGGTGCTGTCTAGACTCCTGATGTTTCAAAAATCTAGAATTTCAGGTGGGCTATTTCTCCTGCAACCAGTTCTCATTACGTGAATTCTTCAGATGGGGTTTGTCGATAACTTGGGTTGGAGGTACTGTGGAATTATTTTTTTTTTTTTCTGATCAGTCATTACAGTTTGCCCTTCCTTGATATTGAAAGACAGTGGATCTATATACTTTAAGGATCATGAACCACAGAGCAGTATCCACATCTGATATTGCAAGATTTTAAAGAGTAATTCTGGGGTGTCTCAGTCGGTTAAGCATCCCGACTGTTGACTTCAGCTCACGGTTGGTGAGTTTGAGCCCCATGTCAAGCTCTGCGCTCAGAGTGTGGAGCCTGCTTGGGATTCTCTCTCTTCTCTCTCTGCCCCTCCCCTGTTTGCTCTCTATTTCCCTCTCAAAATATAGAAAAATAAACTTAAAAAAATAAAGAGTAATTTTAGGGGTGGGTAAAGGGCCCATAGGCATTAGTTAACTTGGGGAGATCCAGAGAATGAAAAAAAATGTAAACAATAATATTTTTCCAGGAATGTGAATATACATAACTAGCAAAAGTCACTGGTTCTACTCCTTAAAACAGAGCCAAGAAAATAATGCATGATTTCACTTTTATTACAAGAAATTATGAAACCCATGCCATGTCTCAGAATCTCTTTGGCCTTAGGGTTATGAACGTTTATCAGCAGAAATCAAATATATTTGCATCTCAGCAAACACCAAGACACTGAAATATCACCACTGTGGTGGTGGTGAATGCACCGGGGCCCCTAGGAGGTCACCTAGGGAGAGATCTGTTGATTACAAAAAGTTTTGACAGGTGAGGCTGCGATTTCAGTGGGATGTGTGTTGAGCAGACATGGCAACCAGTCTTCCTGAATAGAAAGTGCCACGGCCATGTTCTCTACAGTTCCAAACATAATTAAGATTTCATCTCTAGGTTGAACATTTCAATGATGCCAACAATGGGTCAAGATTCAGGAAAGAGGAGTGAAGCATGCCCATCTTTTACTTTTTTATATATTTTTTAAAGTTTATTTATTTATTTTGAGGGCGAGAGAGAGTGAGTGGAAGAGGGGCAGAGAGAGAGCAAGAGAGAGAGAATCCCAGGAAGGCTCTGCAGAGCCTGATGTGGAGCTCGAACCCATGAAATGTCAGATGACCTGAACCAAAATGGAGTCTGACACTTAACCAACTGAGCCACCCAGGCGACCCTCTATCCCTTCACTTTAAATATGCGTTTTTTTAAAGTTAATGTACTTATTTTGAGAGAGAGCATAAGTGAGGAGGGGCAGAGAGAGAGAGAGGGAGAGAATCCTGAGCAGGATCCACACTGTCAGTGCAGAGCCTGATGCTGGGCTCGAACTCACCAACCATGAGATCATGACCTGAGCCGAGATCAAGAATCAGAAGCTGAACCGACTGAACCACCCAGGCACCCAACCATCCTCATCTTTTAAAAGGTAGAGCCTAGGGGCGCCTGGGTGGCTCAGTCAGTTAAGCGTCCGACTTCGGCTCAGGTCATGATCTCACGGTTCGTGGGTTCGTGCCCCGCATCAGGTTCTGTGCTGACAGCTCGGAGCCTGGAGCCTGCTTCGGATTCTGTCTCCCTCTCTCTCTCTCTCTGCCCCTCCCCTGCTCACGCTGTCTCTATCTCTCAAAAATAAATAAATGTAAAAAAAAAAAAAAAAGGTAGAGCCTAAAATCATGTCTCTTGCTGAAGGCAATTTTCATTCAGTCTCTCAAATGGGTTACCTAAATTCCTGCTCTAAATCTTAACAGACATAAATCTCCCACTTTTATAACAATATTTGATACATTTGTTATAGATGAAAAATTTTAAACAGACCTCTATGCTCACACATGTATATTAATAACTAATATGATGCTAGGAATAGTTAACTTTGATGTATACTAGGTGTCAGATACGAACCCTTTACACACAGTGCTAACTCACTTAATTCTCTAAGGCTCTGTGAAGGAAGTAGGTTTGATCACATATGAGGAAACTGAGGCAGAGAGAGGGGTTCAACTTGCCCAAGACTGAAAATCTGAAAAAGGATGGCCTATGAATCCAGCAATCTCGCCCCTTCTGCTATAACATACCCAGACCCTTAATTTAAGAATAATATTAATGACGACGATGATGGACTCCCTAACTGTAATACACACAGGAGATACATGGAAAGCGAAACGTGATAATACGATATGTATTTTCACTAATGACATAATGAAGCAGTCTGGAGCTTTGGTGGGTGAGCCGTTTTTGTCAGTGACTCAAACATCATGAGCAATGTTGGAATTTTTCTGAAATTGTTAACAACTCTTGGTACGTTTCCAAACAAGTAAATGACAATTTTCCCTCTAATTACTTGGCAGCTGTGTTCCTGGAAAATTCAGAGCCCTATTAAAACTGTGTGGGAAAAAAAATACTCCTTGAGTTTGGATATAAAATGGAGTTAGGTTCTAGGTTGATAGTTACTGAAAGCTTCCTTTTAACATAAACGAATACCTGGGGTATTTCGAAGTTGTGTGGGAAAGAGTGCAATTTTTGTTTGGCTTGGGTTTTTTCCAGTGTACATTGTTGAACTTTTTATCATTCCTGGCTCCTGCCCACTATGTGACAATAGTGACACTAAATTATTATAACAACTGTCACAACGACTCAGTCCATAACCACCAGTGAAGAGTTAGTTTTATCGAATCTACAGATAGAATTCAGGATCTCCTTGGACTCTGAAATTCGAGGCAAAACGCTGAGCATAAGCGCGCTCTGCTGGGGACCCTGTTGCTCAGTTTCAGCAAAGCCGCAAATCCTAAGGATCATCGATTCTCCCAGAGGTCAAGAACATTGATGCTGGATGCTCCATGACGTTCTAGGCTATGTTCTTCCCAGTTCTTTTTCCATTTGGTAACCACACTTTCTGGCTGGCATGGGGCATTTCTTGCATGTTCAAAATGTGCATGATTTGGCCTGCTGCTTCACCATCCTCTTGGCTTTCCATCGTGGATTTTTAATTTGTAGTTAACCGTGTCCTTGCTCATAACTGCATTAAAATAAGCTAGGAGAGGTAGACTCCTCCACGCTAAAGCTCCAGATTCTGCTGTGATTTTCTCTGGTGGTATGTGCGATAAAGGCGTGGTTTTGAGAATCACCACTGAAACGTGGTTGTATCTCAAGTACAAGCATGCTTTCCAGCTGCTAAGTAGCTAACGCTGTCCTTTCAAACGTGCAGTGTCCTCACAGGTAATGCAAATGGTACGGGAACCGAAGAAGCTGGGTACCTGCTGACTCTTCCTGGCCATTTGGTGTGCCAGTCCTCTGAGTCACAGCTAGTGCCACTCCCCCAAAATACATGCAAAGCTACCAGGGCAAGTTCAATGTGGGAACAGGACATCATTGTTGGGTAAATAGCAAATATGTACTGGAAAAGAAGGCTCAGTAGTCCTGCCTTAGGTCGTATAGTCATCTGAATATTTTGTCATAATAGCTGTGTTAACATCATAGTATACATCTGCAATTATTTGTGTCTGATCAAATGTGAAAATGTTTGTAATAGAGCCTTTTGACAAGAATAAGCTCCAAAAAAAGAGCAAATTTAATTAAGAAATAAATGTCCATTTTTCTTTTTTTTAATTAAATTTTTAAAAAATATTTACTTATTTTTGAGACAGACAGAGTGTGACAGGGCAGGGGCAGAGAGAGAGGAAGACAGAGAACCAGAAGCAGGCTCCCGGCTCTGAGCTGTCAGCACAGAGCCCAACGTGGGGCTCGAACCCATGAACCTTGAGATCATGACCTGAGCCAAAATCAGATGCTTAACTGACTGAGCCACCCAGGTGCCCCAATGTTTATTTATTTATTTATTTGAGAGACAGAGACAGAGGCAGAGAATGAGCAGGGGGAGGGGCAGAGAGAGAGGGAGACACCGAATCCGAAGCAGGCTTCAGGTTCCAAACTATCAGCACAGAACCCAATGTGGGCTCAAACTCACTGTAAGATCATGACCTGAGCTGAAACCAGACACTTAACTGACTGAGCCACCCAGGGGTCCCCAATGAGTGTCATTTTAGATGGCAGCCATCCTTAAAAATATGACTCTATGTTAAGAAAATAGAATGTGAATCTCTCTTGGTGTAACTTAAAATGATTCCTTTTCCATCACCAGCAGAAAGTGAATTTGCATGCCATGTTGGGAAGCATGACTTTTCATTTAGATCAAATGACTATTCAAAATTCTTCACTTTTCCCCAAGTTTCTTGTGCCTGTACTAACAGTAACATAAAGACTGTTAGCATGTTGACTCCACTCGTAAGGCTTCATCGAGTGACATCGGTTGTATAGTCACAACTTGAGATGCTTGAAATAGGATATCCATGAAAGTAATTTTAACAGTGGTTCAATTTTTCAACCAATTCAAGGAATAAAAGTAGAGACTTTCCAAGTTCATTGGCCACCTGGTGTATTAGGAATGCTATGCTCCACATGAAAGATGAAATTATTGGTTTGGTGGTCATGATATGAAGACAAACCTTAAGGAAGTGCACGTCTTGGTAAAATGATGTTCTTAGTAAGTGGAGAAAACAATGGGGCAGACAGGTCCGTGGCAGGAACTGTGGTCCACAAATCATTCATAATTTCAACACGAGTGGCTGTTCTATGACAATGTGTGAAAATCTGAGCTGTGATGCTGGACAGTTACAAATGAACGCAGTAGGGCTATAGCATCCACGATCAAAATCTGGCTTCCAGACCCCTGAAGTCCCCAAGAGCGTGAGAAGGGGCTCAAAACAAGAGGTCAGAACAATTTTTAGAACAAAATCATGTTTTCTGCTCCTTCCTCAATGTTGATATGTGTACCTAATGTGCCAAACGTAGCCAGTCAAACTATTGGTGACTTAGAACCAGTCAAAACAACGGCATCAATATCTATTGTTAGTCACTGTGTTATTCATACCATCCATCCTCAGAGACCCGGGGGAAAAGACAGCTTCACTTAAGAGTGACCTTTATGAGGGGACACCTGGGTGGCTCAGTTGGTTAAGCATTCGACTTTGGCTCAGGTCATGATCTCACAGCTTGTGGGTTCAAGCCCCATATTGGGCTCTGTGCTGCCAGCTCAGAGCTTGGAGTCTGATTGGGATTCTGTGTCTCCCTCTCTCTCTCTCTGCCCCTCCCCTGCTCACACTCTGTCTCTGTCTCTTTCTCAAAAATAAACATTATTTTTTTCCAAAGTGACCTTTATGAAACAATAAAGCTACAGATTTTATTAAATCTCAGCCCCTCAGCAGGTCTTATTAGTAATCTGCATGGTGCAATGGGAGGTGTACATGAAACTCTTCTGCATGCTGAAGCACGACTGCCACCTTGCAAGGAAGCACACGTGCGGTTGCTTGTGTTGCAAACTGAGCTAGCAGCTGTTTTCCTGGAAGAACAGATAAACTGCACCCACCTCGGTAACTAAAACATGAACAAAGGGAGCCTTTCACTTCAGAGAAAAATCTAATTTTTATTTCCTGAGAGCTTCCTATACCTAACATCATTTCAAATTGGACTGATGGTATTAGCAAATATGGTAATGACAATTAGTTAGAAAGCTGCCATCAACATCCACGGGGATGTAAGTTTTCAATGTCTTAGGATGAATGCCAAGGAGGATTCCTGGACTGCATGGGAAGAGTACGTTTCATGTTGTAAGAAACTAACCAACTGTCTTCCAATGTGGCCGCACCACTTCATGTTGTCACCAACAGTGTATGAGAGCCTCTTTTCTCCACACTCTTGCCAGCATTTGCTGTTGGATTTGGGCCATGCTAATGGGCGTGTAGTGGCCGTAAGTTTTCAGTCTTCAAATAGCTGTTCTATGCATCCTGTCCAGGGAGAGTCAGCATACAACGTACTGTCCCCGTTTTACAGATGGAATTGTATCTTCTCAAAACTCATGTGTTGAAACCCAAACTCCCATATACCTATATTTGGAGGGAGGGCCTTTAAAGAGGTAATTAAGGTTGAAAGAGGTCAAAAGGTAGGGCCTTAATCCAATGGGACTGGTGTGCTTAGAAGGAGACACCACAGAGAAAGGGCCACATGAGGACACAGGAAGGCAGCCATCTACAAGCTAAGGAGAGAAGCCTCACTCAGGACGTACCAACCCTGTCAACCTTGATCTTGGACTTACAGCCTCCAGAATCATGAAAAAATAAATCTCTGCTTTTTTAAGCCAACCATTATGTGGTATCTTATTAGGGCAGCCCAACAGACTAATATAACATCTTAACCAGAACCAGAATGCAAGAAATATATTTTTTAAAGGTTATTTATTTATTTTGGAGAGAGAGAGAGGTGGAGGGGCAGAGAGAGAGAGGGAGACAGAATCCTCAGCAGGCCCTGTGCTGTCATTGCAGAGCCTGATATGAGGCTCGAACTCATGGAACGGTGAGATCATGACCTGAGCTGAAACCAAGAGTCGGACACTTAACCAACTGAGCCGCACAGGTGCCCTGCAAGAAATATTTTTTAATGATGTGTGTGTCTGTGGGTATATGGAAAAAATACTTTTAAATAGGACTAATACATGGCTCCAACAATTTGATAAAACTTATTTTTCAATTAATATTTTTACAATTATAAAATTTATAAAATTATAAAATTTTTGTCTCTAATTGTCTCTAGTTCTGGATGAATGATGAAATTTTTTAAAACATAGATTTTATTTTTAAGTAATTTCCACACTCATTGTGGGCTCGAACTCACAACCCCTAGATCAAGAGTCCAGAGCTCTACCGACTGAGCCAGCCAGGTGCCCCAGAATGAAGAAATCATACAGTCACCTTACTCAACATCATCCTGACCACTCATTCCCCAAATCTCCCATATCTCATCTTTTTAAATACTCATTTATATAGAATATGGAATACATTTTCTCTGACAGCCCCCTTGCATTCAGCTTTCAAGTAAAGACATTAATCATTGATTAAAATTTAAATCACCACCTTAATGTTTAATAATATTAACAAAGTATTTAATCCCTTATTGGAAATTAAACCCATATTTCTTTTTTTTATGACAGTATGACAGCTTTGGAACCAGCGCCCCAGTAGCAAGTCTAATGGAATTTCTCTACGGGCGTAAGTGTTACTCCATGTCAACCATAGTAGATGAGCTCTAGCCAGTGTCTCTGGCAATGGGCAACATACATACTGCTGAGAGGTAAGTTGTGACAACATCCATAAAGGTGTTTGTGGGAGCACCTGTGTGGCTCAGTTGGTTAAGTGACTTGATTTTGGCTTAGGTCATGATCTCATGGTTCATGGGATCAAGCCCCACATTGGGCTCTGTGCTGACTGTGTAGACCCTGTTTGGGATTCTCTCTCTCTCTGTGTCTGTCTCTCTCTCTCTCTCTCTCAAAATAAATAAATAAACTTGAAAAAAATAAAGGTGGCTTGTGTGGATGGTAAGTCGGTTACATGTTGTCTCCCATGATGATGGGGGAAGATATACAGGAACGAAATTTCAGTGTCAACCTTTTGCATGATTCTTGGGGTATGGTGACTTGGAGGAAAGAGACAAGAGTCACCATCAAAGTGTTTTCCTTCCTGGGATTAGCATTTGGGTCCGTGCTAAAGCACATGGCAGTCAGTGTGAGGGCTGCAGGATGCCAGGACCCAGAGTGAGGCGACGTTTTGTGCAGATGACCTCAGTGACATTCAGAAACGCATTGAGTATCTAAGCCTTGATCTCATCAACTTGTTTCAACAGATAGTTCTACGGACCCTACTTCCTAGTGTCAGAATAAAATAAAGATGTAGGCATAAAAGTGTTCAGTCAATTATAAAACATTCTATAGTTATAAAGTTGAATTAGTACCGCATCACAATAATTACTGAATGGTGCCTTTTTGAGAACGGAAGTTGAGATATTTTAAATTCTGCCTTATCCTTTACGTATGGGACTCAGTATTATTGTTATACATTTTTCATTCATTCTCATGGTGATAGCATTTTTTTATCCTCAGTAACTGTTAGAATGCAGGCAAGCTTCCAAGCCTCTCCAAATGCACGCGTTTAGGATAACCATAAATCGACAGATATTTACTGAAATAATGAGTTCTAATTATGAATATGAATTGGATTAAAAGGCATGAAGTATTTACCCAGCAATTGACCGGATTAACAAAAAAACACTGGGACTCTGTGGATACTTATTCTCATGATTTATTGCAAGGATACATAAATCTGTGCTTTTAGAAGTTTAGACTATATATTTTGCCCTTGATTTATAAAACCTGCTAATAAATCCAGTTCAGCTTCTCATTGAGAAATCATTATTCTAAGCATCAGCTCTAGCTAAGTATGAGGATTTATAAGCCAGGAAAACACATGTGCAAAACAAACCACAGATCTTAAAATCATGCCAATAAATCTTATAAAAAACAAAACAACAACCTGTTATTTACAAGTCCTTACCTTACCCTGGGGCGATAAGTAAAGATTTAGAAACCATGGCCTTAAGTATGTACAATTTTGGCCAGCATTAAGAATCAGAATCTAATCTGAATTCAGCACGTCGGAATTTCTGAGTGGTACATATTAGGAGTCACAGCAGGAAAAGACATATTACTATAAAAGAATGCTTAAAGAGATTTCCACTTGCAGGAGTTGGTAGGGGTGATAGATGCTGTTTTGGTACCTTGCCCAAGCCCCCCCTCACAGGGCCAATGCACTTGTCTTTCAGCTGTCAAAATTAGGTGCTAATGGTTACAGCTCATCTCCCTCTAGAGCATTGCCCTTGGTTGACAATGAGTTGCCCTGACTGGAAAGTGACCCCTTACCTCTCCTCCATGGGGACCATGACATCAAAACCCACCATGATGTGAGATCAAGGCTGCATTGTATAGACGCTGCTCTTTTCTCAGTCTTTCTCCCCTCACATTCCTTGTTGGGTTTTGCAAATCAACTGTACCCACATTCTTTGTCTCAGGCTCTGTTTCTACAGAATCAAATGCAAGGCCCTAGCTGTTTCTACCAATTCTTCACACATGGATTGCCATTCCAACTCATTTGGATTACCAACGCCAATTTAAGGTAAGTAGAAGATGAAATCTCCTTTAAATTTGCAACTAATTATTTTATGGTGAAGCTCCTTGGTCGGAGTCTCAACGTCTGAATGCATCGGCAATATCTTCCCATCTTTCCCATTTTGTGCTTGTTTGCACAAAAATTAGAGGTGACTTTATATGTGCAATAATCACCTGAAAAAGGATATTGATATTTCATTTGGTTTCAGTAACTGAAGTCTTGGTAATTGGAGCTCGATGTATTGGCGTCTGTTTTAAGATGGGCAGGGTTGTCTCCGCCTGAAGAAAAGGTTGCAATGAGATACGGGCTTGTTGAGTTCCAAAGCCCCTGGTCCCCATCACAACTTGGAACCATCATTAAGAAATGCATTAAGAGCACAGGACGTTCTGAAATGAACACACTGCACTTTGGGAGTTAGCAAAACATTTTCCATTACGTGCAGATGATGATGAATGTAGCTGTAGATGATGAAGATAATAATGGGGCTTAAAAGATTCAATACGTAAAGAACATTCCATACACGAGCTACTGAAATAGATCCAAGGCTATTAGTGATTCCCTTTGGTGATTAACGTAGATGCGTCCACAGCAAGGATTCCTTATCTCCCTCTTTTGGTTTGGAGGTGAAAATGCACCTGTTCTATGCAGACGTGGCACATACAGCACTTATAGCAGTGACAAGGGATGTTGAATTTATAGGGTAATAATTAATCTTGAAGCTGCAATGCCAAATTCAACATGGCGGATTTCTGGATGTGGCTCATTCGTATCCTCAGAGGTGCCATCATGCACATGTGGGAAAGTGGAAGCCATTGGCAACTTCCAACAGTTGGGAAATGCTAGCTGGGAAGGGAACTCTAGACCACACACCCTGGAATCAAATCACCGCTTATACTCAGCACTTCTCGTCTTGGGACCTCAGGTAACTTGCCTCTGGGGGTATCCGTACTCTGTGCAAATGGGTATAATGATACCTTCTAGCTCATGGCTGTTGTGAAGACTGAGTTGCGAAAGGAACAAATGTAGCCTATTTAGAATGCTACCTGACATAAATCACACTAAATAACTGTGTGCAAATGTTTTGTTTATTAATGTATAATTAAATATTATATTAAATGTAATATCAACAAACTGTATATAAATTAATAAATTTTAATATATCATATTAACATATGATATTATATGTTATAATATGTCAGATCATATATCATTACATATTATATGTCATCTATCGTTATATGATAAATGCATATTATATGATATATATAATGTATAATGTAACATTATATTACATAATGTACACACTAATAGTATTCACTTGTATTCTTACAGATGTGAATGTATTAGTGTTGCTGTATTTTTTTAATCTTTTTTTACATTTATTTATTTTTGCGACAGAGAGAGACAGAGCATGAACAGGGGAGGGTCAGAGAGAGAGGGAGACACAGAATCTGAAACAGGCTCCAGGCTCCGAGCTGTCAGCACAGAGCATGATGCGGGGCTCGAACTCACGGACTGCAAGATCATGACCTGAGCCGAAGTCGGCCGCCCAACCGACTGAGCCACCCAGGCGCCCCTAGTGTTGCTATATTAATAACCAATATATTTATACATACCAATAATATAAGGTATAATTATGCATTATAATATGTAATTGTGTGTATACAGAGAGAGACAGAGGGAGAAGGAGACATATAGGTGGGGCATATGTAGAGACACATGCTAGTGTGTCCTATATGTATAATGTTGGCAACAAGTCTCTCACATTCTTCCCTTTCAAGCCATGATGACGTGACCGGGCTTCCTATGAGGTGGCTCCATCACTGGAAGTGCCCCTCCTCACTGGAAGTGTTTTGCCCTCTTCCCACATTTGCTTTCTTCAACATGAAATTTTACACTACTTTTATGCTCTATGACACATTGCAGAGTTCAATCACACCACGATCAAGATTGCCCCACTCACCGAAAGGAATACAAAGTCCAGACCAGCAAGTCTGACCTCAGGAAAGAAGGAGACGTTAAGGACGGGGGCATAGGTTTGCTAGATTCAGAGGGAATTGGTACTTACACCCTGGCAAGTGATGGGTGGTAGCAATAAACACACGCAAGCTAATTGCCATGACTGACTCTCTTTATAGGAGTATGTGAGCATATGCCCACGAGTTTTAACATATGCCCAAGACTCCCAGAGGCCTTATTCCTTAAAAAACAATTCATATTTTCAAATGGGAAGATCTCAACTATTTGTTGCTTGATAGGGTTTGCTGATATATAAAAAGAAGTACATTGAAACAGGGGGAAAGACATGAATGAATGAAGAAAATAAACATATCAGTTATTAATTACATAGTTCACTTGGAAATACTTAGGACACTTGAAACTGATGACCCACCATTTCTCACGAGGAGAATAATGTAATTTTCCTCATGTCCAAAAAATAATATTAGTGGGTTTGATATTGTGGAATGAAACCTTGCCGCTGGGGACAGGGGATTGAAAAGAGGCAGGGTTGGTGTGAAGACCTTTGTTAGGTTTCCTTCATGCTTTCTCTTTGATGGGTTTTAAAACATGTTAGAGAAATATTTTTAAATCCCCTATGTACCTACCCTCAATTTCATTTTTCTTGCTCTCTTCCCAGCAGAGTTCACTCAGCTTGGGTCTGATAGTCTCTTGGATCCTTACGTTTTCTTATCATTCTAATACATATGAATCTGTCTATCTAATTTTTTTAATGGTTATTTATTTTTGAGACAGACAGAGAGAGACTGAGCATGAGTGGGGGAGGGGCAGAGAGACAGAATCTGAAGCAGGCTCCAGGTTCTGAGCTGTCAGCACAGAGCCTGATGCGGGGCTCGAACCCACAAACCACAAGATTATGACCTGAACCGAAGTCAGATGCTTAACTGACTGAGCCACCCAGGCACCCCTGCATCTGTCTATCTAGCTATCTAGCTGCATCTATTATCTATCTACCTATCATCTGTCTACTTGTCTCCATCCATATCCATCCATCCATCCACCGGTCATCTAGATTGATCCATCTATCAATCAACCTAGCTAGCTATAATCTACCTATATCTATTATCTATCTACATCTATCCATCCATTACCTATCTATCCATCTTCTATCTATATCTCTCCATCCATCCATCCATCCATCCATAAATCTAGATAGATCTATCATCCATCCATCCCTATATCTATTCTATTATCTACTTATCATCTACATCTCTCCATACATTATCCTTCCATCCATCCATCATCTAGTTCGATTGATCCCTATCAATCAAGCTAGCTATCATCTACCTATATCTATTATCTATCTATCTACATGTCTCCATCCATCCATCCCTATATCTATCTATTTACATAATCTATCATCTATTTATGTATTTACCAATTATCTGTCTGCAACTCTCCATCCATCCATCTATCCATCCATCCATCCATCCATCAATCATCTAGGTCGATCTATCAATCTATCATCCATCCATCCCTGTATCTATCTATCTATCTCTCTCCTTCTATCATCCAGCTATATCTATCACCTATCTACCTATCATCTATCTATATCTGTCCATTCATTATCCATCCATCCATCTTCTGGATGTATCTGTCTATTCCCAAAGTGGCATATCAATCTATGCTCTTCCTAACACTACAAAGATCCTTTTTTCTTCATGTTTTCCTTAGTAATTTACACAGTCTGACTTCATTCTTTTGCCCAAGGTAAGGGAATTTTATTCATGTTTTAACTTGAATTTCTCTGTCCACGAGTAAAAGACAGCTTTCATGTGTTATTGGCCATTCATACTCTTTTTTCTAGGTGCTATTTGGTTTCTTCCATATTTTGTATGGAGTTTTCCCCCACTTTTTTTTAAGATTTTAAGTAATCTCTCTACCCAACGTGGGGCTTGAACTCCCAACCCCGAGATAAAGAGTCACTCACCCCATTGACTGAGCTGTCCAGGCGCCCCTTCCTGCACTTTTCTGATTTATCAGAATCTGTGTGTGTACTTTTACATATTCTTATATACACAGATACTCATTTACATTTTTATATATAAATGTATTATAATACAACACATTCTTATATTCCTAATATTAATCATAAACATTTGGGGTAAAACATGCTTTAGTCTTCACACATTCATGGCTTTTGTCTTGTTGATGTTATAATAAACAACATATATTTTTCTGTATATAAGTGCATTATAATACAGTACATTGTTATATCCTTGATACTAATTACAAATGGTGGGGGTAAAATGTGTTCCAAAGAGACTTTCCACATTCTTGACTTTTCTCTTTGTTGATGGTATCTTTTATTTTTAGAAATATTAATCATCTGTATTCTAGGTAATTTACATTGTTTTAAAATAATTGGTTCTTTCCGAGTTTTATAACTGAGCTAGGTGGCCCCTTAGATGCTAACCTGACCCAACAGGTTTCCGACTGCCCGGAGGAACCAAGGGTGGTGCTGAGCCCCCCAGGAGCAGGAGGGGAAGCTATTAGAGGCAGATGTCTTTCCTGGTTGTTTTATGGATTGCTCACTTTCCGGCTTTTGTTGTCTTGATTTTTTTTTTAATGGATTGCAATTTCAGCCACAATTTCCTTTGAAGACTCATGATCTACCAAGAACTTCATTTCACATTATGTATGAAAGCCACATGTCTCGTCTGAGGTTATAATATTGCTGAAGAAGCTCTAAGCAAAATTCAAGTGTCATGGTGTGTTACACACCGGTGCCCTTTACACTGATGTGCAGGTTTACCTCACTGCGTAAAGGCAAAACAGATGCATTATTCTTCCCAATACCCCAAGTGTTGTAGGCATTATTGCTCTTTAAAATCAATAATCAGATAAGAAGCCGTGAAGGAAGATGATGTAAAAACACACGGGAAAGAATATGCCTTCACCATGCCGCTAAACGGTCCCGGCTTCATCTTTCTTAAACAGAGAGCCTAATAAGGCTTTTCTGATTGCATAACCACAAAACTAGATGACCGTTTGAGACGATAACGACATTAAAAGGCATGTTATGTCGTTTTTCAGAACTGAGTGCGTTTGGCTATTATTGGAAACAATTGCCCATAAACACCAACATCATCATCATCACTGCAGAGATACATCAGGGTATGTTTCCAACGTACGTTTAAATCACTTTTATTCGTTATTACCCTGTGACCCAGTTTTTTTAATTGGAAGATATTCCCTCTCAGTACTAAGTTTCTAATTAAATCCCAGACTAAAGTGTGAACCTGCCCCCGTGTTGTTACAGGAAGTGGACACCATTGGAAAATTAACATGTATGTTAATTATGTTTGTCTTTTCAAGCATAGGAACCAGTTGCTGGATTCTAGAAACATTGATTTGACCCAATCTTGTTCTAAAGGTTCTTAAATTGGGGGTATTGTATTCTACAATTAATTCTATGCCTTGTGAAACGAGCTTTTAAAACTCCCTTTGCCAATCTTGAGGATATTATGTTAGAGTGTAATAAGACAATCACAAAATGACCCATCTGTATGATTCCACTTCTATGAAGTCCTCAAGATCATCAGATTCACAGAGACAATAAGTAGAACAGTGGTGGCCAGGGGCTGGTAAGAGGGCATATGAGAGGGCAGTGTTCAATGGGTAAAGAGGTTCTGTTTAGCAACATCTAGAGAGTCCTGGGCATGGATGGTGCGATGATTGCCTGGCCATGTGAATGTACCCAGTGTCCCTGACCTACTCACTTAAAAATAGTTAAGAGGGTACATTTTATGTTGTGTGTGTTTCACCATTAATTTTTAAAACTCTGTTTGTTTTAAAACTAGTAAATGCGTGCTCATGGTACAAAGAGAGCATATGTGAGCAAAGGAAGAAATGATAAAGGTTGAAGTACTGATTTCCATTGGCCAGCCCGTCATCCTTATGGCTTATACTGCTCTAGGTTGATGTGGGTCACAAGAAAAAACATAGGCATGCCAACATATTTTCTGAGTTTTTTTTTAACATTTTAAAAATGTGTATTTGTTTTAGAGGGGGGAGGGGCAGAGAAACATGGAGGCACAGAAACCAAAGCAGGCTCCAGGCTCCCAGCTGATGCGGGAGCCTGATGCGGGGCCATAACTCACAAACCGTAAGAGCATGACCTTAGCTGAAGTTGGATACTGAACCGACTGAGCCACCCAGGCTCAGGGTTTGTAAAAACCCCTGAGGTTTTAAAAATTTAAATATATTTGACATAGAGTGTTGTGTACATTTAGGGTGAGTAATGTTGTTCTGATATATTTATGTATCGTAATATGATTGCTATTGTAGCTTTAGTTAGCATCTCTAGGACATCCTTAGTTATCATTTCTTTTCAAGATACTTTTTTTGTGTGTGTGAAATGGTTACCATGATGCTATTCCAAGAAACAAAGACCAGGTAATAAGAATCAAGTAGCTTTTGAGCTAAGATATGCGTTGGGAAAAGGTAGGCCTTCTAGAAGTGTTGATAGCTGGCTGGAAGGTTAGAATTCTTGAGTTCAATGTCAAACTCCTGTGGAAGGAGGTGGTGGTGGAAAGAAGGTAAACAGCTTAATAACCATAGGATGATCACTGGTCAGTGATAAATCCAGAAAAGCTGGGCCTCCTGACCTCAGGGTTAGAGTTTACATTATTGTCAAGAAGCAAGTCACGAATCTTCTGCCATGATCTTTGCTGATTTCCTTTCTCGTGCACATTGTTGGGATGACGTTGGACATCAGTGCCATTCTTTGTCTCAATAACATTAGTTACGTGGTTGAGCAGGACCAGCATTTTCCAGGGTACTTTTTCTTTCTTTGACACTCAATATTTAACTTGGCAATGGTACGGTGTCAGACATAGGATGCTTTCTGCAAAAGCGAGTGGGGGTTACTTTCATTTGGGCTTCCAAAAAATACACGGACATATCTACTCTGGCAAGTTTATTGCTTCAGCAACGGGTGAAACAGTCTATTCAGTAGGGGGCCACCCATGGTAAAAAAAAAAAAAAGTGGTAAAAGTGCAAAGTTCTTTCTGGAAACACGGCCCCTCATCTTTTATCCGTGAAAATCCTTCCGAGGATTAAGTGGTATTGTGCCTCGCGTATTGTTTTTCTCTAAATCCTGTCTTGTTGAGGACGGTGTCAATAAAACAGCACACAGACCTGCTTGGCCATCATTCACGTGCTGGCTGATGCCACAAATCATGTC
Source organism: Panthera uncia (assembly GCF_023721935.1). Lineage (NCBI taxonomy): Eukaryota > Metazoa > Chordata > Mammalia > Carnivora > Felidae > Panthera > Panthera uncia. The sequence continues at coordinate 3,389,697 of NC_064817.1, forward strand.
CCTTTTATGGACATTTCTGTCTTCACTGCCTTAAATCAACTCATTCCGTCAAAACTCCCAATGGGAATATCACTTGAAATGATGGTAGGGAAGTAGGAACTATATAAAAGTCAAACAAGGGATAACGTGTGAAATCATTCTGTAGGCTTTTACCTATAAATGTGAGTGACTGTATTAATACTTTTATTACTATTAACATCTCTGCACTTAGAAGCTAATTTAGACCATTTTTGATACTTTAGATCAGAGCTGGGCCAGATCTGAGCGGCTGCTTATGTTTGTTTGTTGATAGCTGCTGCGTTAAAAATGGCTTTTACGTTTCCAAACGGTTAAATTTTAAATGGTTGTACAGCATTACTTCCTGGTCTGTAAACTTGAAAACCAAAATATTTACTGTCTGGCCCTTTATGAAGAAATCTGGAGAAGCTTGCTGTACCATTTTGGTTTTAGACATAGATATTTATTTCAAAACGGGCCTCAAAGGATTTTATGAGAAAAACCCCAGGGAGGGAGTGGATATTGTACCCAGGTTAAAAATCATTTCGAAAGGAGTTTGAGCATTTATACAAGTAAGGCCAATACCATTCACTGGACGATTGCAAAAACCCGCAAGTACGTGAATGTGCCTTTTCCCCCGCCCTAAAGTCTATAAAAATACATTTTGTGCCTTGAAGAATTTCACTTTTGTTCTGCTCCGGTGGTAATTTCCCTCTTAAATAGTTACTCGTAAAGTGGTTTAATTACACAGGAGTTAGTCTTTGGAAGAAAACAACTAAGTTCCATCCATTCTCTAATGCTATTTACACTGTTCTTATTAAGGAATCAGCCTCATAACTTCCCAAAGAGGGTGGTGGGTAATGACAGGACAGTTTCTAATGACTCAGACGCACTTTCAAAAGTTGTACCGATGTGTCGCTCGGGTGGTGGTTGAGAAATGTCCCTGCATCTCAGGAGATGCGATTGTGAAACAGTCACATGTATCCGTTGATTAGCCTCTTGTCTCTCTTGGCACGCCAACCCCCAGAAGTGCGTGCACACACGCATACGCACGATCACGAAAGGATTTAAGCAGCGAGAAGTCCGTGTCAACAAAAAGCACACTTTTTGGCAATTTCCATAGATGGCTTCTAGACCATGCCTGGGGCCAGTCTGGAATGAGGTCTGTATGAGCATAGCCTGCATGAAGGTTCAGAATCCAGGAACTTCTTCTTCATTCACTTTCAAACAATTGGTCTTCTACAGGTTAATAGCATGTTGATCAGAAGCGTTAACTGTTGCCATAGCAACTGTGTGTGCGGGGCAAACTGTGTCCTTAGCACTGTGTTGTAAATGCAGAGCCGTGATTTTTAAAAGGCTCTCAGGAGCTGTATGATGTAAGTGTGATGTACACAGCAGGGAGAAAGGGTCAGTATAAGACCAAATTCTGCTTGCGTCCCTTCCCTCCGGTGCTCCTAGGAGTTTCTCCATTTGCAAAGGAGAGAACAGGAAAGAAACGACCACGGTGATAAAAACATCACTGAGGTTAAACTCAGTGGAGTGTTGTAAGGACTTTAGGGCGGGGAAAAAGGCACATTCACGTACTTGCGGGGGTCTGCCAACATTCACAGAAGGGGATGTTAGAGAATGCAGTCCTTGGGGGCACCTGGGTGACTCAGCCGTCCGACTCCTGATTTCGGCTCAGGTCACCATCTCACGGTTCATGAGCTCGATCCCTGCGTCGAGCTCTGCGGGGACAGTGCAGGGCCTGCCTGGGATTCTCTCTCTCTCCCAATAAATAAACTTTAAACAAATTAAAAGAAATGATAATAAAAGGAAACACAGTTGTAGCTCAGCTAGGCGGCACGGTCAGAACGCACGGAGGCAGGTTGATGGCTAATTTCCTGTGTCCACCTGAGGGGTCCTGGATGCCCAAGTCGCTGGCTAAATGTTATTTCTGGGTGTATCTGTGAGCATCTCTGTGCATGAGATTAGCATTTGAATTGGTGGTCCCAGTAAAACACAAGGCTCTCCGCCGTGTGGCTGGGACTCCTACAATCTGTCGAGGGTCTGCCTAGGCCAAGGGCAGAGGAAGGTTGAATATGCTGTGTGCCTGACTGATGGTGTCCTTTCCTCCCAATGAGACTCCTGTCCTTGGTGCCCTTGGTTCTCCCACATCGCCGCCTGCCAAGGACTCACAGCCCTTTCCCTAGAGTCCCACTTGCCATGCCTGTGTTACCTCCCCCTTATTTTGCCCCCTGTCTCAGGAACAGCCAAGCCCCTCCTTCCCACAGACGACGGACTCCCCACCCTGCACGAAAATCTGCTCTTCAAAGCAGAAACCTGTGTCATCCATCAAAGTCTTCATAAACGCTGTTCGACAGAGTGGCTCAGCCCTTTTTATCCGCAAGCCCCGTCCAGGATGTGTGTTCACACCCGTCGTTCTTGAGCCTTTCTGTGTGTGTTGGGCTCATCCGCCCCTCCACACGGGAAGCCACCGCACGGCAGGCTCTGCTGGCTCAGGTTTCTGGCACCCCCGCCTTCTGCGGGGCCTTCCAGGGCTGAACGTTACTCGGTGCCTGTTTGTTGAGTGCATCTGAGTCATGGGGTAAGGGACTAGATCGACACCCTGGTGATGATTTCGGGGTGCGGAGCCTTTCCCACTTTCAGAGGCTCCGTCAGGGACGACACCCAGTGCGTGGAACACAGGCATTTTACTCCTCCTATGGTTGCTCGAAATGGCCCTTGTGAGTCAGCCTGGGATGCGGATACTGAGACAGGGCCTCCCGACCGTTAATGGCACAGCTCACAAAGGGCAGGTGTTCCTTGGGTGCCCCTGGCCTGCGTTGCAACAGAGCCTACACTCTGTGGCATTGCCCTTCTCTGGCAGAGCTTGGGAAACCCATACCGTGCTGGGGATCAGGATGTCCCGTTGGGGTGGGGCACTGAGGCAACGGGAAGGGAGTTGCTGAATTCATGGTCCCGTAACAATCAGGGACTGATGGGACTCAGTGCCTCCCTTCCCTGGGTACCGGCTGCAACACAGCAAAAGCAAGCTACGCAGCATCCCACAAATGGGTCAGTCTGTCTCTGTGTGAGCCCTGTGGCTGCCTCTATCTATTTACAGTGTCCCCGACTGGGCTGCTCTCAGTCTTCTATGCTTGTCCACCAGGCGTGCGGCAGACCCACTGGCTCCGTGGATCCCTCCCAGACAGGGATCGGCTTACCCTCGGACTCCTCACAGGTCCTGGCTCAGTGTGGAACCTCGCTGACCATCCACTGGGGATGCAGGCAAAAGGACAGGACTTTGGTTTAGCACTGGGGCATTTCTGCTGCGAGCCTCCTGCTCTTACGCTGTGCTTCTCCTTGAAATCAGGACTTGCTCCTGTGTCAGTATTTTCCCACTTATGAAAACTGTTAAAAAGTCAATCACATCGTGTGCTATTCATGGTCATCCAATAATACCTGTTTCATCCGAAAATTGTGACTCCCACAGTCGTCTTCCTCCTCTCTCCTTCTGCCCTTCCCCTGCTCTGAAGAATCCAGTCAGGATTCACAAACCACATTTTTCATGTCTCTTGACATCTTTTTTTTTTTAATGTTTATTTATTTTTCAGAGAGAGAGAGAGAGAGAGAGAGAGAGAGAGAGACAGAGCACCAGCAGGGAAGGGGCAGAGAGAGGGAGACACAGAATCCGAAGGAGGTTCCAGGCTCTGAGCTGTCAGCACAGAGCCCGACGCAGGGCTCAAACTCACGGATCATGAGATCATGACCTGAGCCGAAATCAGATGCTTAACCGACTGGGCCACCTAGGCTGCCCTATTCCATCTTTTTAATGACATAAACTTCTTTGTTCAGGAGAAAGCACACATATGTGTTACGTGCTACAGGCAGCAACGTGTATCAGATTTTATTTGTAGCCCCCGGTCCTGATGCTGGTACAACCCGTCAGATCACTGCCCAGCATGCAACGTGGACATATCCTCGGTTCATCTGCCTACTTTATTTTTGACGCTTCACATCTTCTGTGATGGCTGATTAGGCTTTTCAGAGGACGGAAACGGTGGCCAAAGAGCGGGTAATGCTTGTAACTGAACACAAAGGTTACTCTATTTCCTTTTTGAGCACCCCCAGGCATATTTGGGGTATAACACTTAGTCATTCGCATTTCCCTTACATTCTAGCTTCCAAAGAAATGCCTATTGAAAGCAGAAAGGGTACTGGAGCAGAAACATGAAAACGGAATAGAATAGAATAGAATAGAATAGAATAGAATACAATAGAATAGAATACAATAGAATAGAATACAACAGAATAGAATATAATATATATTATATTTTTA